>NC_051063.1:167692847-167992847 GCF_004664715.2 Peromyscus leucopus | reverse complement strand
ACTCTATTGAGAATGTCAGACAATGTTGGCCATTGTGTTTTTGATTACTCTCATCTTGTTAATTGTATAAACTTAATTTGTCAAACACTATTCACCCAGGACAGTCAGCTTTGGGAGAGTAGTTATTGGGACTAGGTTTATCTGAGGTACCTTCCTTGTCACCATTAATATCCCATGGCTCCTGTGATAATAGGCACAATGTTTACTTTCTGCCTAATTTGTTAATGGCAAGCACAGTACCAAACAAAAGTTTTGGAAACAGTACAATAGATATAAAATCCTTGAAGAGTATTTGGTTCATGTCCATGTTCTGTAAAATGACTTTTACAGTGTTCTTGCTTTTATTGCCTGGAATGTAACTGATAAGAAAGACAAATTTTATTGCAGATAGTTTAGAAAAGCCTCATACATTCCTTCACTATTCAATTTAAATAACTTCATTCTGGATAAAATCTCATGCCTGAAAATGTACGTGAAAGTATTTTTGTTGAGAATTCCTTAAGTATTTGTGTGAAGAAGTTAAAAACACAGCTGTTGATGAATAAGTACTTTTTAAAGGTGTTCAATACATAAAAATTTCAAAAGTTTTTCCTTGTAATTTATGCTCTTGGTTCATCATTAAGATACTATACATTTGTGACAGGGCAAGATAGTACAGAGTCTCCTCCATTGCATAGTCTTGCTGAATCCATTTTAGGGGTGGATAGAATTTGACTTCTGATGGAGAATCTCATGGAAAACTACAGAACTGTGTTCTCGGAACTAGAGATTGTGATTCCCCAGCTTATTTATCCTGGCTTCTGTTAAACTGCTTGCATGTCCCCCTGCAGCTAACTACTTATTTTGGCTTCTGTTAACCTGCCTGCTTGGGCAAAACCTCCTCCTGCATCTGCTGAGCAAGATAACAGGATGTGGTTTTTGCTTTTAATATCTTCTTGCTCTATATGCTTGGGGCTACACTTGGGTCCCCACTACCAGAGTGTAGTCCAAGCTGGCTGGAATAAAGAGTTTCAGTTGGCTATAAACTCTATTTGAGTGGTCTTCTTTGGTGACCTCCCCATAAAACATTAACAAAAATAACCAAAATTTGCTGGAAGGTGGTGGTGTAAGTTAATCCTAGCATTTAAACCCAGCCTGGTCTCTACTGTAGTTTTTTTTTTTTTTTTTTTTTTTTTTTTTACTCTTTGGTCTTTGGGTGGCCCACCATGCAGCTTGCAAATAAACACATGCAGGCTTATTCTTACTTATAGATGCCCGGTATTAGCTTGACTTATTTATTGCAAGCTTTTTCTAACTTAAATTATCCTAATCAACCTTTTGCCTCTGGGCTTTTATCTTTCTTTGTTTCTATATATCTTTCCTTCTTATTCCATGGCTTGCTGTGTAGATGGGTGGCTGGCCCCTGATGTCCTCCTCTCCTCCTGTTTTTGTTCCTTGGTCTTCTCTTCCTCGATTTCTCCTATTTATTCTCTTTGCCTGCCAGCCCTGCCTATCCCTTCTCCTGCCTAGCTATTGGGCACTCAGCTCTTTATTAGAACAATCAGGTGTTCTAGACAGGCAAAGTAACACAGCTTCACAGAGTTAAACAAATGCAACATAAAAGAATGCAACATATCTTTGTATCATTAAACAAATATTCTACAACATAGATGAATGTAATGCATTTAAAAATAATATTCCACAACAGTCTACAAAGTGAGTTTCAGGACAGGCAGGACTGTTTTACAGAGAAACCCTGTCTTGAAAAACCAAAAAAAAAAAAAAAAAAGTGTCTTCCTACCTCAAAGATCTGGACTAGAAGTGGATTCACCCACTTCACGCAGAAAATGTCTCACAGGTATGTGTTCCATTGTAGTTCATTCCAGATATAGTCAAGTTGACAACCAAGAATAGCCATTACACCACCAACATAAATAAATTGAAGGGAAGATATCACCTTGCACAATACTCTAAATGGACATGTGTATGTTACAGGATGCTGTGTGGTCATGTATGTGCAATGTGGAAAGAGATAGATGTGTGTGTTTCTGTGGTATCAGTTATTGAAGAAGCAATATATTCACAAGCTTTGTCTTGCTGGTTACAATTTGTCAAGAAATCTTAGGGAGACAAGCACTCTCACTGGAGGAAATCCAGTTTTACCAATAGTGTTGAACATGAGGAGTATAAAAAGCCTTAAGTGAGTGTGTAAGGAGTGGATGCAGTCTTGAATGAATGTGTGTTGCTGACATGAGCATGGGCATTGCCACTTCAAGGACCCCAATGCCCTAAGTTTCAGCTAAGATATAGAAAACAAACAGAAAAACAAAAACAAAACCCTAGATGATTGTTGTAACAGGCCCCTAGACCTGAGTACAATCCACTCCATGATGAAAGTACCATTCATGCCATAGACACAGCACATAGACAGTACTATTTGCCAAAACAAAACAAAAACCTAATCCATTGAAGAGCATAGTTATGGGAAAGTCTCTAAATGTAGTAACCTTGCTTTTTGGCTTTTGTAATTCTCCTTCTGGAGAACTATTCATGTTAACTAAACTATGTCAACCCAGGATATTGTTCTGGTGCTTAAAAGCTCACCTTGAGAAAGGCTTGGGGATGGATACACTGGGATCCAGAACACCAGTGTAGTTACTGGCTAGCTAATGAAGACTTTCTATTGGTTTAAACCCTCCTCAGAGTAGTCTTCTTTGGTGGATAATCATACATTTCTGGACATCTCTAGAGACCAAACATCAAGACCCTAGGGACCTCAGAGACCTTCAGACCAGGGAGCCATGTTTAGGTCAAGGGAGTGTGTAATGTGAAGACTTTCCAGGTCCCCAGAACTCCCCTTGATCAGTCACTGCCTAACACTTGGGAAGAGTCTGACACCTCTACCCTAAAAGGAAACAAATTAGAAAGTCTCCTGGTCTGTCACCTCTGGAGGTAAGTCTGATTAAGGCACCTTCAGTTTAGGAAACAGGAAAGGCTGGATGTGGCTGCTGATCCAGTGTCCATGAGTTAAACATTCAAACTCAGCGGGTCCGTTCAGGTGTATGAATGTGTGGTGACCATGCCTGGTTGTCTTTACTATGTGTGTCTCTGTCAGCTCTGATGATAGGAGAGAGATCTAAAATGAAAGAGGGAGTGATTCTCTATGGGATTGTAGCCAGCATCTGCCACCCCTGGGATGACTTCCCTCAGTGTTGCATGCAGACCTGTGTCCTGGGCCCCCTTCACACAGTGACTGTGGGTGCAGCAATGGCTGCTGCTGTTGCTATGACAATGCTGGCAGCTATGGTGGGCATTAGCCACCATGGGCCAAATGAGTTTTGCAGATGAGGACAGATATGATGTCTGTTTCACAGAAAAGCTCTGGACCTTCTGCCTCCCAGCTTAATACCTGTGCCTTCTTGTTGGGGACTCAAACCCTTTTGGCTCCACCAGGTCTCACAATCTTGTGGGCCCCAAGAATATATTATGGAGATTCAGCTGTGTATTAAAGCTAGACTATGACTGACCAAGGGTCTGTCAAATGGGAAGCCATTTATCATGGAATATTTGGTGTTATACAGCCTTGATATTCAGCTGCGTCTTGCTATGAATTTCTTGTGGGCTCTTGTGGGCCCATATATTACTAGACCATTTGGCAAACAGTTCAGCTTCTCAGATCTGCTGAACCTCTAGATAATTCCCCTGCTGAGCCTAGGAGACAAGCAGGCTGTAGATGCATAGCTTTGCTTCTTGTGCAAATGGAGCTCAGACCATCCCCTTTCTTTATGCCAGAGCGAAGAGAGGAAGATAGAGATTCTGTAGAGGGTAAAACAGATCTCTTGTAGAGTTTATCAGGGCCGGGGTAAGGAGCCAGGAAGGATAGATGGAGGACGAAGGAACAGAGAATGAAGATGAGACCAAAAGCATAAGGGCTTGGTTATTACTGTTAGTTATTTGGCGGCGCTCTTACCCTGCGAGGAAATGTCATGAAACATGACAGAATCCACTAATGAATTTTATTGGTGAAGGCAGAAACCAACTCCCCAGGACTGGCCCAACACCAAGTTCTACTAACCAGTTCAGCTCCCCCTGACCAGATTAAACAATACCCAATAATAGTTGGAAGGTTTCTCCATCCCGCCAAGCCCCTGCAGTCCTGTGGCCTGCTTATAGAATAATCATTCAAAGGCTTAATATTATTTATAACTGCTCGGTTTTAGCTCAAGCTTATTACTGATTAGCTCTTATACTTAAATTAACCTATATTTCTTATTTATGTTTAGCCATGTGTCTTGGTACCTTTTCTCAGTTCTGCCTTGTCATCTTGATTCCTCTGTGTCTGGCTGGTGACTCCTGACTGAGCCCTCCTCTTCCTGGAATTCTTCTTTCTGCTTGCCCCGCCTATGCTTCTTGCCTGGCTACTGGCCAATCAGCATTTTATTTATCAACCAATCAGAGCAACAAATATCCACAGCATACAGAAAGACATCCCACAGCACCCAATGAACCTCAAAACAGAAAGGGAAATTGCAGTCCATATTGCCTGTCTTAGAGAGATGGACTTGGCACACACCTCTCCTGCCTGTGAAGAAACCTGGGAGCCCATCCAACATCTGAGGAAAATGAATAAGAGGGGAGAGACCATCTACTTATCCCATGCCTGCAAACCCATACACTCCCATGAGTCTGATTCCTCCAGAGAAACAGGTGTACGCTGTTTTGAACCTGAAAGATGCATTCTTCAGCCTCCCATTGGCAGAGCTGAGTCAACCCATATTTGTTTTTAAAGTGACTGACTCAAGGGAGGTTACAGAGGACAACGTACCTGGACTAGGTTTTTCCTGTTTGATGAGGCACTAAGTGCTGACCTCTTGCCCTTCCATCAAAGGTTTCCTGGGCCATACTCTCATAATATATAGATGACCTCCTCTGTTGTGATATTTTGTTTGTGTTCTGACAAATAAAGCTTGCCTGAAGATCAGAGGGTGGAGCTAGCTACTAGTTGACTATAGAGATCTGGAGTTCTGTCCAGACAGGAGACAGGAAGTGATATGGCTGGGCAGAAAGAGGAAGTGATAGGGCAGGGCAGAGACAGGAGCTTGGCCCTTTTCAGTCTCAGGAGTCAGAAAGGTAAGAGGTGAATGTGGGTGCTCCTTTGCTTCTCTGATGTTTCAGCTTTTACCCAAATATCTGACTCCCAGTTTTATTGATAAGACCAATTAGGTTCATGCTTCGCTCCTCCTAGACTCTAAAACTAAAATAGACTATAAAAGGACCATGTAAAGACTACTGTAAGAGTTATAGATCGGGGCTACAATGTCACCTCAGAAAGCCCCACTTTTTACATCAGTGGGTACCTGATAAGAGGAGGCAAAAGGAACCTGTCTCAGAGTAGGATTGCTGCCATTCTTCAGATGCCAACACTAAGACTAAGAGTTATCTTATCCTTATAGCACCCTGAGCAGTTGAGGCCTTCCTCTGAGGAAGACCAGAACGCTGGATATCTATTGCCTGCATAACCCACTCCTAGGCCCTACTCCTGGACCACCCTCATGCCTAGTTTGAAAAACCCATGGCCATAATCTTGCTACCCTTTTGCCTGATGGTGACCTGTAGGTGCTCATCCATTACTGTCTTGAGATGAATTCCCCTGAAAGATTTTGATGCAGGGCTCTACCCAGATGCAAGAAGTTTCATTAAAGATGAAAGCAGGTATGTGTTGGCTACAATAGTTATTTCAATTGAAATGATTAAGGCCCAGGTACCTCAGCCCAAAGAACAGAACAGATAGATGGTACCCAGACTCTCAGATGGGCAAAAGGAAAACCCACCACCATACAAACAGATACTCTCTATATTCTTACTACCATGCATATCCACAATACTATCTAGAGAAAGAGTGTTTCAGGATATTTTATCACACTATAAACCCTGATATTGTGTTATATACTGGAAAAATATGTTTCTAGTTGTGGTGTGCTTCAACCCTAGCACACACCTTTAGTCCAAGAGCTTTCTGTTTATTGTAAACAGGATTAAATAAAAACAACATTCCATAGGTCAAGAAGTGGAACATGCAACCAATTGACAGGAAGTAACCATAGAAAGTAGGAGGGAGTCAAAAGGATGGATAGAGAGATGCAGAGGAAGTAGAAAAGAAGAACGTTGAGTTGGAAGAGCTTTGCTTGAGATGGTGTAGGAGAAAGCTCTTTCTGGGACATCAGCAGAGGAGGAAGGTCAGTCAGGTGCTTTCTCTGCCTCTCTGAGCTAGCAGGTTTTCACCCCAGTATCTGACTCTAGAGCCTTTATTGGTAAAATCAGATGACTGAGATTTTGTTAAAAACAACAAAAGAACTGGGCAGTGGTATCATATACCTTTAATCCCAGCACTCAGGAGGCAGTGGATTATGTGAGTTTGAGGCCAGCCTGGGCTACAGAGTGAGTTCAAGGCTCCAAAGCTACAAAGAATAACAAAAACAAAACAAAACAAAAACCAACCAACCAACCAACCAAAGAAACAAACAAAACCAACAAAAGAAGGCTTCTCACTGATGGGGAAAAGGATATTAAAAACAGAGAAAATCTTGGCCCTCCCAGAGGCTATTTAGTGTCCCCTATGAGTTGCTATCCTCCACTGCCAACAACATCAAAAAAAATTCTGGCATATGGGAAATGGGGAAAACCTGGTTACTCATACTCTATGCCATAGGAATAGACACTTGGGATACATTTACTATCTAGACTAAATGTCCCACTCTTCTTGGTCCCCAGTCATTTGGGTTCTAACAAAGATCTCCTACTCATACAAAAGCTCCAATCAACTCTTCCCTCTAAAGAAACTACCTCACTTAACACATTCCAAGTCACAGTCCTGACTCCCACTCTCTAGGAAGTTGAAGGATCTCCATCCCTATTTTCTACTTTTGGCAAGGTCCACCACTTAGTTAATCATTCCCAACTAGAAATCAGTCAGGATTGCTTGTTATGCTTAGACCCCCTGTGGTAGTTTGAATGTAGTTGTACCCATAATCTCATAAGGAACAGCACTATTAGGAGGTGTGGCTTTGTTGGAGGAAGTATGTCACTGTAGAGGCAGGCTTTGAGTTTTCCTTTGCTTAGGATACCACCCAGTGTCTCAGTCAACTTCCTATTGCCTGAAAGATGTAGGACTCTTAGTGACTACTTCAGCACCATGTCTGCCTGTGCACCACCATGTACCCTTTCATGATGATAATGAGTGAACCTCTGAAACTGTAAGCAACCCACCACAATTAAATATTTTCCTTTATAAGAGTTGCTGTGGTCATGGTGTCTCTTTACAGCAATAGAAACCCTAACTAAGACGGCCCCAGTCCCCATACTACATAGGGATAGGAACTAACCAGACTGTCAGTCCCTTGACTGACAAAACTCATTGTGACTTTACAGCCCAAATTAACATTAGAGGACTCTAAGTGTCCATGCTTACTTACTGGGCCAAGGTTACCTGATAGAGCTGTTAGGAATGACACCAGGCCAGTTGGTGGGAGGCACAGTAAGACTAAGGCTGTGACAATTTTATTGAGAGCAACCATATTTTATGCCTTTATCAGAAACAGAATATAATGGTGATTGCCAGGATCAATACAGTTGTAGCTGCCAAGATACAATGATGTTTGGAAACTTTGGAAGGCACATGATATTAATGTCTAAGACAAACTGTCCTGTCAAGCTTCAATACTTCCTTGACTTCCAAGGGAACATACAGAGAAACACAAAGTGGCCTGAATGCTTCACAGCCCAAGAGAGTGTATCATTCTCCCATGAACTAAAAGGCATGCAGTGCCCCAGGAGTCATGGACTCGAACCTGAAAAACGTATGACACATGCTTCTCAAGGCTGGTAGGCCAACTCCATGGTTCCCTGCAGATGAATTACAAGGGCCTGGAACCTGTCTAATATCCAAAACCTTTAACCTAGGCACATCCCTTATTCTAATGCCTGCTGTTCTGCCTTATGGGTTAACACTTCTGGACAAGAGCAATGTTACTGAGTCTATGAGACTACTCAGAGGCATATAAAAAGGGTTTGACTAAATGTGCCTCTTCTGATGCTTTGCAAACTGAGAAACACCTTTTATGGATCTTAGTACATACGTAAATAATGGTGAAGAAGGGGAAAAACATTTTTTTTTTTTTTGAGCTGAGGATTGAATCCAGGGCCTTGTGCTTGCTAGGCAAGTGCTCTACCACTGAACTAAATCTCCAACCTGGGAAACGATATTTTAATAGGGACCCTGGACCACAAATGACAAATGTGCCTGTCCTCATTCTACTCCTGGTTGGAGCTGGCACAAACTGGCTTAACAGCCATAGGCACATGTGATATATTGTGTACCCCAATAAACTTGCCTGAGGATCAGAGGACAGAGCCAGCCACTAGATTACACATAGAGGTCAGGTAGTGGTGGCACACATCCTTAATCCTATCACTCGGGAGGCAGAGATCCATCTGGATCTCTGTGAGTTCAAGGCCACACTGGAAACAGAGACAGGCAGTCATGGCACACATATTTAATCCCAGTACTGGGAAGCACACATGCCTTTAACCCCAGGAAGTGACACAGCTGAGCAGAGAAAGGTATATAAGGCGTGAGGAGATAGGAAAAAGGCAGTTCAAATGAGACCCTTTTGGGTGAGGACTCAGAGGCTTTTAGTCTGAGGATTCATGGAAATAGGATCAGCTGACGAGTTGGCAAGTGAGGTTGGCTGTAGCTTGATCTGTTTTTTTGATCTTTCAGCTTTCACCCCAATATCTGGCTCCGAGTTTTTTTTATTACAAGACCATCTAAGATCTAAACAACAGGCACATCAGCCTTTTTTCAAGGGAGATAAAAACTTTAAGAAACTGGGAAGACCCGAGCAGCCAGCAAGCAGGTGAGAGACCTACTGCACCACCACCGCTGCCACCCACTGGACTCAGTTCCTACAAGACCCACTCTACTCCCACCCCCACCTACCCCAGCATCCTCCCTCAGAACAGTCCTCTCCCACAAAGTCAGCAGACCCTATATACACAAGTGCCACCCACAACAGTTGGAAGAACAGGTGAGTGACTGGTCTCCCAGCTGAACTGCCCCGACCTCCAGGCCCTAAGCCGAAGGGCAGAGGCAGTGTTCCTCCTCCTCCCATCTCAGCCCTAGCACTCTGGTGGAATCCCACTGCTCTGGTGCAGACCACAGCAGCAGGCCAGCAGATGAGAGACCTGCAGGCAGCTGCACCACCACTGCTGCCACCCACTGGACTCCTTCCCCACAAGACCCACTCCTTTGCCCAACCACACTTACCCCAGTTCCTCCCTGTGAGCAGCACTCTCTGGCAGCATCAGCAGATCTTATAGGCACAAGCACTACCCATGCCAATTGGAAGTACAGCAGCCCCTGTAGGCACAAGCACCACCTACACCAGTTGTAAGAAGAGATGGGTACATGCCCGTGTAAGAATACATTCAACAATGTAAAGGGCAATATTGTGCCACCAGAACCCAGTGGAACTACAACAGCAAGACCTGAACATCCCAGTGCAGATGAGGCAGAAGAAAACAATCTTAAAAATAACCTTATGAAGATGATAGAGGCCCTTAAAGAGGAAAAGACAAGCAAAATTTGGAAGAAATAAATCAATAAATCCCTTAGAGAAAGGCAAGAAAGCCAAGAAAAAAACAATCAAACAGGTAAAGAAAACAGTTCAAGACTTGAAAATTGAAATAGATGTAATAAAGAAAACACAAACCAAGGGAATTCTTAAAATTAAAAATCTGAGTACCGGGGGACTGCAGAGATGGCTCAGAGGTTAAGAGCACCAGCTGCTCTTCCAGAGGTTCTGAGTTCAATTCCCAGCACCCACATGGTGGCTCACAACCATCTGTAATGAGATCTGGCGCCCTCTTCTGTGTACATAATAAATAAATAAAATCTTAAAAAAAAAATCTGGGTAAGTGAAAAGGAACTGCAGATGCAAGAATCTCCAGCAGAATACAAGAGATGGAAGAGAGAATCTAAAGTGTTGAAGATACAATAGAGGAAATAGATTCATCAGTGAAAGAAAATGGTAAATCCAAAAAATTCTTAATACAAAACATCTAGGAAAATTGGAACACCATGAAAAGACCAAATCTAAGAATAATAGGGATAGAAGAAGGAGAAGAATACCAGCTCAAAGGCACAGAAAATATATTCAACAAAATCATAGAAGAAAACTTTTCCAAAATAAAGAAGGACATGCCTATGAAGATACAAGAAGCTTACAGACTGGATCAGAAAAAAAGTCTCCTCACCACATAATAATCAAAACATTAAGCATCCAGAATAAAGAATGAATATTAAGCGTTGCAAAGGAAAAAGGTGAAGTAACATAAGGGCAGGCCTATCAGATACCTGATTTCTCAATGGAGAGTCTGAAAGCCAGAAGGACAGATATTTTGCAGACACTAAGAGACCACAGATGCTAGTTCAGACTACTATACCCAACAAAATTTTCAATCACCATAGACAGAGAAAACAAGATATTCCATGACAAAAACAATTTTAAACAATACCTATCCACAAATCCATCCTGATAGAAAGTACCAGAAGGAAAACTCCAACCCAAGGAAGTTAGCTCCACCCATGAAAATACAGGCAATAGATAATCTTATACCAGCAAAACCCAAAGAAGGAAAATACACACATTATCACCACCACCAACAAAACCAATAAAATATTAGGCATTAACAATCACTGGTCATTAATATCAATGTATCAATGGACTCAATTCACCTACAAAAAGACACAGGCTAACAGAATGGATAAAAAAAAAAAAACAGGATCTATCCTTCTACTGCATACAAGAAACACAGCTCAACTTCAAAGACAGATACTACCTCAGAATAAAGGGTTGGGAAGATTTTCCAATAAAATGGACCTAAGAAGCAAGCTGGTATAGTTATCCTAAAATGTAACAAAATAGACTTCAAACTTAAAATTACTCACAAGAGATGGAGAAGGACATTTCATATTCCTCACAGAAAAAATTCATCAAGATGAAGTCTCAATTCTGAACATTTATGTCCCAAATACAAGGGCATCCACACTTGTAAAAGAAACATTACTAAAGCTTAAATCACATATCAAACCCCATACATTAATAGTGAGAGACTTCACCACCCCACTCTCACCAATGGACAGGTCTGCAAGACAGAAACAACAGAGAAGTAAGGGAACTGACAGATGTTATGACTCAAATGGACTTAACAGACATCTATAGAACATTCCACCCAAACACAACAAAAGAATAAAAAAAAAACCAGTTACCCTCCTATATATATAAATAATAAATAAACTGAGAAAGAAATTACAGAAACATCACTTTTACAATAGCCACTAATAATATAAAATATCTTGGGTGTAACTCTAATTAAACAAATAAAAGATCTATATGACAAGAACTTTAAGTCTTTGAAGAAAGAAATTGAAGAAGATACCAGAAATATGGCAAGATCTCCCATGTTCACACATAGGTAGGATTAACAGTAAAAATGGCAATCTTACCAAAAGCAATCTTGTCATTGCAGATTGTGTATCTTGCTGCACCATGTCCAGAAATGTTTAGGTGGCAGCTATCACATTATCGATGAAATTAAGCTTGGTCATTTGGGTAAAGTGGTGACTGCCAGAGGTCCACTGAAAGGAAAGGTCTAGTTTGTTGTGCATAAGTAATCTACATGGAGATTCTATTACTTCCAAATATTTATAGATATGGATACTTAAATACTGGTACTGGTGGGAATATTAAGGCAACTCCACATACTTAAAAGGGAGGCTTATTTTGTGGGGTAACTTACAAGTAAAGGGATAGATTACAGGGTCTAGGAGAGGTGAAGTGCAGCCTAGTGATGTTCTCTCGAGAACTCTGCTCGGTCTACATCCAGCATCCAGGATCCAGGAACCAAGAGAGCCACACATCCAGATCTCGGGTCTTAAGGGCTCCCATCTCGGCCCCGCCTCATAGGCATGACAGTTACCGGAAGCCTCAATGGGGGTAGTACTTCCAAGTCAAAGCTGGAACAGCTACCTACTACATACTGGGTCAAACATTAGCAAAAATTGAAATTCTGAGTGAAAAGCATAATAATGTCAACAGAATTCAAGTTGTGTGGTGTAACTGATGCTAGACTCAGTTATAATACCCTTCAGTGAAAGCAGGAAGTCAAGACCGTTTTGAATGGAACCTTGTTTTTGTTGGCACTTTAGCCCCAAATATAAAAGCACTGTCCCTAGTACATGAGTAATTGACATAGTTTTAAAAAGTTAAGCATTCAAGTCAAGAAACTACATAAGAGACAGAATAAATCCTAAAACAGTGGCAGCCGGCAGAGACATACAGGCCCAGCGGTGGCCCGCAGAGGTAGACAGGCACGGCAGTGGCGACAGGCAGAGGCAGGTAGGCCCGGCAGCGGCCCGCAGAGGTAGACAGGCACAGCAGGGGCCGGCAGAAACATACAGGCCCAGCAGCGGCCAGCTGAGACAGACAGGTGTGGCAGTGGTGGTCGACAGAGACAGACAGGCCCAGCGGCAGCCCACAGAGGCAGGTAGGTCTGGCGGCAGTCCGCAGAGGCAGGTAGACACGGTGGTGGCCAGCAGGGGCAGGTAGGCCCAGGGGCGGCCCTCAGAGGTAGACAGGCCCGGCAGTGGCCCGTAGAGGTAGACAGGCCCAGTGGCGGCCAGCAGAAACATACAGGCCCGGCAGCAGCAGGAAGGCCGGGCAGAGGCAGACAAGCCCGGTGAAGAGGCAGGTAGGCCGAGCAGGCAGTGGCCGAAACACAGTTGCAATATAGACCAGAAACTGAGCTATTACCCACTGAAGAGCTATTGAAAACAAGCTCTTAATCAAGAGCTTGGAACAGGGATGCCTTTAACCCCAACATGAGGGGAAGAAGCTATCTCCATGAGACAGAACCAGAACAAATCTGAACACAGGACAACCCAGGGCCCAGCTGCTGATCCTGCAAAACCCAACAACTTAGAGGTGTTGGTGAGACTACCCCGCTCAGCTAAAATGCATCCAGGAGAGGATTCAGATCCCTACAGTTTGATGTCTGAAGAAACAAGATCAGCTGAGGAGTAGACGAATGAACAAAACGTGACCTGGGAACACAGAAGAAGGCGCTGCCCAGCCACCAAACCAGATTACCAGAATCATAAGTATATACTTCACTGACTGAGATCAGCTGCTTCTGAAGAAACAGCCCAATAGCACCAATTTAACCAAGAACTCCTAGTGAACCAAGACTAAAAATTAGAACAAGAGAGGCACTCTCAGACACAGACACTACCTGCACCGAGCAGAAGAGATGAGTAGACGTCAGTGCAAAAATTCAGGCAACAACATAAAGACCGATATGGCAACATCAGAACCTAGTGATTCTACACCTGTAAGACCTGAACATGCCAAGACAGAAGAAACAGAAGAAATCAATCCTAAAAATGACTTTAAGAAGACGATAGAGGCCCTTAAAGAAGAAATAAAAAATTCCCTTAAAGAGGAAATAAAAAATTCCCTTTAAAAGGAAATGAAAACTCCATTAAAGAGGAAATAAAAACTCCCCTTAAAGAGGAAATGAAAAACTCCATTAAACAGGAAATAAAAAACTCCCTTAAAGAAATGGAAGAAAAAATAAACAAAAAGTGGGAAGAAATCAAAGAAAGACAAGAAAAAGTAATTAAACAGATGAAAGAAACATTCCAAGATCTGAAAAATGAATTTGAGACAATAAAGAAAACACATGCTGAGGGAATGCTGGAAATAGAAATCCTGACTAAACGAACAGGAACTACAGAAACAAGCATAACCAACTGAATACAAGAGATGGAACAGAGAATCTCTGACACTGAAGACACAATAGAGAAAATAGATTCATCAGTCAAAGAAAACACTAAAGACAAAAAAGTCGTAACACAAAACATCCAGGAAATTTGGGACACCATGAAAAGACCAAACCTAAGAAAAATAGGGATAGAAGAAGGAGAAGAATACCAACTCAAAGGCACAGAAAATATATTCAACAAAATCATAGAAGAAAACTTTCCTAACCTAAAGAAAGAAATACCTATGAAGATACAAGAAGCTTACAGAACACCAAATAGGCTGGATTCAAAAAAAAAGTTCCCTTGCCACATAATAATCAAAACACTAAACACACAGAACAAAGAAAAAATATTAAGAGCTGCAAAGGAAAAAGACCAAGTAACATATAAAGGCAAACCTATCAGAATAACACCAGACTTCTCAATAGAGACTATGAAAGCTAGAAGATCATGGACAAACCTCATTCCGACACTAAGAGACCACGGATGCCAACCCAGACTATTATACCCAGCAAAACTCTCAATCACCATAGGTGGAGTAAACAAAATATTCCAGGATAAAACCAGATTTAATCAATACCTGTCCACAAACCCAGCCCTACAGAAAGCACTAGAAGGGAAAATCCAACCCAAAGAAGCTAAACACATCCATGAAAAATCAAGCAATAGATAATCCCACACCAACATACACCAAAGAAGGACAACACAACACAACCACAAAAAATAACAGGAATTAACAATCACTGGTCATTAATATCCATCAATATCAATGGTCTCAACTCACCTATAAAAAGACACAGGCTAACAGAATGGATAAGAAAACAAGACCCATCCATCTGCTGCATACAATAAACACACCTTAACTTCAAAGACAGACACTACCTCCAAGTAAAGGGTTGGGAAAAGGCTTTCCAAGCAAATGGACCTAAGAAACAAGCTGGTGTAGCTATCATAATATCCAATAAAATAGACTTCAATCTAAAATCAATCAAAAGAGATCAGGATGGACATTACATATTTATCACAGGAAAAATCCACCAAGATGAAGTCTCGATTCTAAACATTTATGCTCCAAATACAAAAGCACCCACATTCATAAAAGAAACACTACTAAAGTTTAAAACGCACATCAAACCCCACACATTAGTAGTGGGAGATTTTAACACACCACTCTTACCAAAAGATAGATCTACCAGACTGAAACTTAACAAAGAAATAAAGGACCTAACAGATGTTATGACTCAAAAGGACTTAATAGATATCTATAGAACATTCCATCCTAACACAAAAGAATATATCTTCTTCTTAGCACCCCATGGAACCTTCTCAAAAATTGACCACATGCTTGGACACAAAACAAATCTCAACAGATACAAAAAAATTGGAATAACCTCCTGTATCTTATCAGACCACCATGCCTTAAAGTTAGACTTTAACAACAACAAAAATTATAGAAAACCCACAAACTCATGGAAACTGAATAATGCCCACCTGAAACATCAATGGGTCAAGGAAGAAATAAAGAAAGAAATTAAAGATTTCCTAGAATTCAATGAAAATGAAAGTACAACATACCCAAACTTATGGGACACTATGAAAGCAGTGCTAAGAGGAAAATTCATAGCTCTAAATGCACACATAAAGAAGATGGAGCAATCCCATACTAATGAATTAACAGCACAACTGAAAGCTCTAGAACAAAAAGAAACAAACTCACCCAGGAGAAATAGATGCCAGGAAATAATCAAATTGAGGGTTGAAATCAACAAAATTGAAAACAAGAGAACAATACAAAAAATCAATGAAACAAAGAGTTGGTTCTTTGAAAAAATCAACAAGATAGACAAACCCCTAGCCAAATTAACCAAAAGGCAAAGAGAGAGCACCCAAATTAACAAAATCAGAAATGAAAAGGGAGACATAACAACAGACAACAAGGAAATCCAGAGAATCATCAGATCATACTTCAAAAACCTGTACTCCACAAAAATGGAAAACCAAGAAGAAATGGACAATTTTCTGGATAAATACCACATACCAAAATTAAATCAAGACCAGATAAACCATTTAAATAGACCAATAACCCCTAAAGAAATAGAAACAGTCATCAAAAGTCTCCCAACCAAAAAAAGCCCAGGACCAGATGGTTTCAGTGCAGAATTTTACCAGACTTACAAAGAAGAGCTAATACCAATACTCTTCAAAGTGTTCTATACAATAGAAACAGAAGGAAGACTACCAAACTCTTTTTATGAGGCTACAATTACCCTGATACCCAAACCACACAAAGATGCAACAAAAAAAGAGAACTACAGACCAATCTCCTTCATGAATATTGATGCAAAAATACTCAACAAAATATTGGCAAACCGAATCCAAGAATACATCAAAACAATTATCCATCACAACCAAGTAGGATTCATCCCAGGGATGCAAGGATGGTTCAACATATGAAAATCAATCAATGTAATACACCATATAAACAAACTGAAAGAAAAAAAACCACATGATCATCTCCTTAGATGCTGAAAAAGCCTTTGACAAAATCCAACACCCCTTCATGATAAAGGTCTTAGAAAGATCAGGAATACAAGGAACATTTCTAAGCATAATAAAAGCAATTTATAGCAAGCCAACAGCAAACATCAAATTAAACGGAGAGCAACTCAAAGCGATACCACTAAATTCAGGAACAAGACAAGGCTGTCCACTCTCCCCATATTTATTCAATATAGTACTAGAAGTTCTAGCTAGAGCAATAAGACAACAAAAGGAGATCAAAGGGATACAAATTAGCAAGGAAGAAGTCAAACTTTCACTATTTGCAGATGATATGATAGTATACATAAGTGACTCCAAAAACTCTACCAGGGAACTTCTACAGCTGATAAACCCCTTCAGTAAAGTGGCAGGATACAAGATCAACTCAAAAAAATCAGTAGCCCTCCTATACACAAATGATAAAAGGGCTGAGAAAGAAGTCAGAGAAACATCATCCTTTACAATAGCCACAAATAATATAAAATACCTTGGGACAACACTAACTAAACAAGTGAAAGACCTTTTTGACAAGAACTTTAAATCTCTAAAGAAAGAAATTGAAGAAGATATCAGAAAATGGAAGGATCTCCCATGCTCATGTATAGGTAGGATTAACATAGTAAAAATGGCAATCTTACCAAAAGCAATCTACAGATTCAATGCAATCCCCATCAAAATCCCAACACAATTCTTCACAGACTTGGAAAGAAAAATACTCAACTTCATATGGAAAAACAAAAGACCCAGGATAGCTAAAAGAATCCTATACGATAAAGCAACCTTTGGAGGCATCACCATCTCTGACCTCAAACCCTACTATAGAGCTATAGTAATAAAAACAGCTTGGTACTGGTATAAAAACAGACATACGGACCAATGGAACCGAATTGAAGACCCTGACATTAATCCATGCACATATGAACACCTGGTTTTTGACAAAGGAGCCAAAACTATACAATGGAACAAAGAAAGTATCTTCAACAAATGGTGCTGGCATAACTGGATGTCAATATGTAAAAGATTACAAATAGATCCATATCTGTCACCATGCACAAAACTCAAGTCAAAGTGGATCAAAGACCTAAACATAAATCCAGTTACACTAAACTTAATAGAAAAGAAAATAGGAAGCACTCTTGAACGCATTGGCACTGGAGACCATTTCCTAAATAAAACACCGACAGCACAGACCCTGAGCACAACCATTAATAAATGGGACCTCTCAAAACTGAGAAGCTTTTGCAGGGCAAAAGACACAGTCAATAAGACAAAAAGACAGCCAACAGATTGGGAAAAGATCTTCACCAATCCCACATCTGACAGAGGATTGATCTCCACAATATATAAAGAACTCAAGAAACTAGACATCAAAGCACTGAACAGTCCGATTAAAAAATGGGCTAAAGAGCTAAACAGAGAATTCACAAAACAAGAACTACAAATGGCTGAAAGACATTTAAAGAAATGCTCAACATCCTTAATCATCAGAGAAATGCAAATCAAAACGACTCTGAGATACCACCTTACACCTGTTAGAATGGCTACGATCAAAAACACCAATGACAACCAATGTTGGAGAGGATGTGGAGCAAAGGGAACACTCCTCCACTGTTGGTGGGAATGTAAACTTGTACAACCACTGTGGAAATCAGTATGGCGGTTTCTCAGAAAATTAGGAATCGAACTACCTCAAGACCCAGCCATACCACTCTTGGGCATATACCCAAAGAATGCTGATTTATACCATAAAGATACATGCTCATCTATGTTCATAGCAGCACTATTTGTAATAGCCAGAACCTGGAAACAGCCTAGATGCCCATCAACGGAAGAATGGATGAAAAAAATGTGGTACATATACACAATGGAGTACTACTCAGCAGAGAAAAACAATGAAAGCATGAAATTTGCAGGCAAATGGATGGAACTAGAAAAAATCATCCTGAGTGAGGAAACCCAAACCCAGAAAGACAGTTATGGTATGTACTCACTCATTGGTGGATTCTAGATATAAAATGAACAATCAGACCACAACCCATAGAACCATAAAGGCTATATATATATATAGCATGGAGGTCCCTAGGACGACTGTGGCATATAATAAATTTCAGTTTTACTCAATTATTGAAAAAAAATAGCCAAATGAATAGAAACACATGAACTATGAACCAAAGGCTGAGGGGCTCCCAGCTGGATCAGGCCCTCTGAATAGGTGAGACAGTTGATTGGCTTGATCAGTTTGGGAGGCATCTAGGCAGTGGGACCAAGTCCTGTGCTCAATGCATGAATTGGCTGTTTGAAACCAGGAACTTATGCAGGGACACTTGGCTTAGTCTGGGAGGAAGGGACTGGACCTCCCTGGACTGAGTCTACCAAGTTGATCAGAGTCCTCGGGGGAGGACTTGTCCTGGAGGAGGTGGGAATGGAGGGTGGGCTGGGGTAAGGGAGGGCGTGGGAGGGGGGAGAATAGGGGAACCCATGGCTGATATGTAGAACTGAATGGTATTGTAAAATAAAAAATATATCACACACAAAAAAAAAAGATGAAAAAAAAAAAAAAGAACTCAAGAAACCAGACATCAAAATACTGAACAGTCCAATTTAAAAATGGGCTAAAGAGCTAAACAGAGAATTCACAAAACAAGAACCACAAATGGCTGAAAGACATTTAAAGAAATGCTCAACATCCTTAATCATCAGAGAAATGCAAATCAAACGACTCTGAGATACCACCTTACACCTGTTAGAATGGCTACGATCAAAAACACCAATGATAACCAATGTTGGAGAGGATGTGGAGCAAAGGGAACACTCCTCCACTGTTGGTGGGAATGTAAACTTGTACAACCACTGTGGAAATCAGTATGGCGATTTCTCAGAAAATTAGGAATCGAACTACCTCAAGACCCAGCCATCCCACTCTTGGGCATCTACCCAAGGAATGCTGATTTATACCATAAAGATACATGCTCAGCTATGTTCATAGCAGCACTATTTGTAATAGCCAGAACCTGGAAACAACCTAGATGCCCATCAACGGAAGAATGGATGAAAAAAATGTGGTACATATACACAATGGAGTACTACTCAGCAGAGAAAAACAATGAAAGCATGAAATTTGCAGGCAAATGGATGGAACTAGAAAAAATCATCCTGAGTGAGGTAACCCAAACCCAGAAAGACAGTTATGGTATGTACTCACTCATTGGTGGATTCTAGATATAAAATGAACAATCAGACCACAACCCATAGAACCATGGAGGCTATATATATAGCATGGAGGTCCCTAGGACGACTGTGGCATATAATAAATTTCAGTTTTACTCAATTATTGAAAAAAAATAGCCAAATGAATAGAAACACATGAACTATGAACCAAAGGCTGAGGGGCTCCCAGCTGGATCAGGCCCTCTGAATAGGTGAGACAGTTGATTGGCTTGATCAGTTTGGGAGGCATCTAGGCAGTGGGACCAAGTCCTGTGCTCATTGCATGAGTTGGCTGTCTGAAACCAGGAACTTATGCAGGGACGCTTGGCTCAGTCTGGGAGGAAGGGACTGGACCTTCCTGGACTGAGTCTACCAAGTTGATCAGAGTCCTCGGGGGAGGACTTGTCCTGGAGGAGGTGGGAATGGAGGGTGGGCTGGGGGTAAGGGGAGGGCGTGGGAGGGGGGAGAATAGGGGAACCCATGGCTGATATGTAGAACTGAATGATACTGTAAAATAAAAAATATATATCACAAAAAAAAAAACCCGACTCTGAGATACCACCTTACACCTGTCAGAATGGCTACGATCAAAAACTCCAATGACAGTCAATGTTGGAGAGGATGTGGTGTAGATGTAACCAACCGTCTTATTAAATAAGGAACACAGAACCAATGTAAAAGAGAAAGCCAAGAGGTCAGAGTTCAGAGATAAAATCTCACCCTTCCTCCTCCTGTGTCCCAGCTTCTCGAAAGAGAGCTATTCCTTTGTGTGTCAGTCGTTTCCCTAGTCATTCTGCCTTCTCATTGGTTGTAAACCCAAACATGTGACTGCCTCGTCACTGTCTGAATGTACAGCCCCCTAGGTCTTAAAGACATATGTCTCTAATGCTGGCTGTATCCCTGAACACACAGAGATATATGGGATTAAAGGCGTGTGCCACCACCACCACACTCTGTCTATGGCTCTAATAGCTCTGACCCCCGGGCAACTTTATTTATTAACATACAATCAAAATCATATTTCAGTACAATTAGAATACCACCACATTTCCCCTTTTCTATTTTAATAAAAAGAAAAAAAGCAAAAGGTTATAACTAACAAAAGAAAAACTATATACAAAAGTACAATAACTATATACAATATATACAAGTAATAAATACCAAAACAGGTATTTGACAAATCAGAGAAAATAATTCCATTATCTATCCTATTTTGGTGAATCCAAGATGTATCTAATGCACTTTCTATCCTAATTAATTTTCAACTATAACTAACTAATCTTCAACCATAGCTAACTAATCTTCAACTCCCTCAGAGACCCAAGAAGGGAATAATATTAGCTAACAAAAATAAAAACAGGAAGTGCATGCAAGCAACTTCCAAAAAATTTGTGAGTTGACAGAAACAGCCAGCTGCCTGGGCAGTCACCTGAGGTTTCTCCGCAGTGTTGGGGCATCATCTTCAGCTTATAGGCTTAGTGTATCTGACAGACTCATTTGTGATGTAGGATGTACACAAGGTCAACAGTTCAACCTCACATTGGGTGAGAGCAGTCCATGTACCAGAAACACCTGAGTTCCACTAGTGTCCTGTCATGATTCAGGATTTTAAATTCTGGAAATTGTTGACAGTTTTTTTAATTCAGCTGTTCATTCTTCTTGGCTATGTATATATCTCAGCATCCCCTTCTTCTCCACATCCCTCTATTAAATGCCAGTCTACTTTCGAGAGGCATGAGCTTTCAGCTGCTGTTCCATTGCACAACAGAAGCCATGGGCCCTCTGCCTATTAAGCTGCCTTCGAAGAAAAGGGCACCGTACCTTTTCTGGATGCGAAGGCCACTTCAGGGATGGGGCCATATTGTCCTGGCCTCAGAAGATGCCTTTTGACAAAGCCAAAACCACACTTGTTTTGGCAAGAATCAGTAGTCCTTTGTTTCGTGTTCTGTCTGTCCATTTTGTCCTGTTGATTTGAGGATACTTTGTTGTCCAGTGGCTAACTTTTGCCACAATGAAAGTTGACTCCATATGCAGTTTCTTCAATGCCCGTATTCTCTCTGAAGTAGATTGGTACTGCCAGGAGCCGACATGTCTCAAAAAAGAAAAATTTTCTAAGTTATTAAAACATTTTAAATGCCATATTCTGTAGATCTCTGAAGGGTTTGAAGATGACCTGTCTAAAACATCTCTGCTCAATTTTTAAAACATATCTAATATGACTACAAGTTCTATTGTATTGTCTAACTACTAACTTTCATTTCTTTATATCCTAATAGTTGGTAATAATAACATTCAAGGATCAGAAAATTGCATTACATTGTTAAATGAATGTTATAAATACAATTAGAAATATACATATAGCATTTTCTAACAATATCAGTTTCAAATTTGTATGCAATATAAAACAATTCAATCCAATGTAAAGTATTTAAAATTAGTAATTGTCTTTTCTTTCTTTCTTTCTTTTTAAACAAGAACCTTAAATCTAATCTCCTTTGCTTAGCCTTTTTCCTAACCCTTGACAATAACTTGTAACCAACCCCCCTAAATACTGAAAATTATCCCAGACCCAAAACCCATTAAAAAGACCAAAAAACCACCTGCCCCACACCACCTCTTTGGGAATGTGGGCGTCGTATTCTTAAAATTGCTTCCTGCTGGGTATGGGCGAAGTTTTCTTTATCCTGAAAGAAAAATTTTAGGTTAATTGTCAAATTCTAGGAGAGGTAACTATATCCTTCATTATCCAGTCTGTGTATAATGCCAAAGTTCAGGGTTTATCTCAAGTCCTTATTCAAGTAGTCTTTGAGACTGGATCATCTCAGCTAGTCATCTCAAAATTGCTCTGAGCACCTTGTAGTTCAAAGCTGATCTGTGGATGATGTTTGTCAGCTTAATGATATTATTATTGTCCACGTGGAATTGTTGTTGTTGTGGGGCCCCATCTTCATCCTGGAGACATCAGTTGATGTTAGGCCTGGCCGTGATTTCCTGCAGAAAACTGATAAGAGACTCGAACACAAAAACATATATATTCAGGTAATTGAAGCCTTTTTTTTAGAATTAGTTAGTACTCTATATGACCATTCATATCTTAACAAAGTTTAAAATGTATATATATATATATATATATATGTTAATCTTGTAAATTTTGATATAAAATTCATACTTTAAGAAAAGTTTGAAGAATCAGAATAGAATCAAAGAGTTGAGATTAGTAATAGAATAGTCCCTTAATTAATTTTGCTTTTGTCCTGTACCATAGCAGAAGATGGCTCTTTTATTCTGGCATGATACAGGGAGTTTGCATTTTCCTTTTAACAACATGCTTGAGTTTAAAGAAGGAGAGAGCCATTCTCCAACTCCAAAGTCAGCTTTAAATTTTAATTGAACTGGGACTATTAGAAGACCAATAGTGTTAAATCTTTAGAGAAAAGCAGAAACAAACATTTAGGAAGACAAAATTTTTTAGATAATATATACCCATACACCGTTTCACTCTGTTTCTTGGGATAGATGATTTGTCCCTTTTCTTCAGTTGTCTCATTTGTCCAGTGTTCTTCAGATTCCTTAACCTTCATTCTCCTAAAAGACAAAAACAAAAACCTTTCCCCAAGACTAATTTTGGGGATGTTTCCTTTTGGCAAGTTATTATCTGATTAAATGAAAAGGCATGTGTTACTGGTACAAGTTAGTTTCAATTGGATGTTCATGGTGGTTGATGAACTATCACCTCCTCTAATTAAGAGGTCTCTCTTGTTCAAATCGAACCTTTATCAATTTTGATGGTACCCACAGCTTATCTTCTCCTGTAGAAACAAAAGCAAAACCTCGTCCCCAATGCAATACATACCCAGGTTTCCATTCTGAGGTCAACACATCCTTAAAGTATATAGGCTGATTTAATTCTGTAGTTTTTTCTATTATCCAATGTCTCTCTGCAGCTGTTGTTCCTTTCTCATTGGCATTCAGAAAATTCAAAGTTAGAAGAGCATTATGCAGTCTATTTCTGGGGGTTTTTGTTACCCATTTCTATTTATTTAGCATACCTTTAGAGTTCTGTTTGATCTTTCTATAAATGCTTGACATGTAGGATTATGTGGTATGCCTGTAATATGCTTTATATTGTAATAAGCAAAAAACTGTTTCATTTTAACAGAGACATATGATGGAGCATTGTCAGTTTTGATTTGTGCAGGTATACCCATGATGGCCATAACTTCTAGTAAATGAGTGATTACAGAATCAGCTTTTTCAGAACTCAAAGCAGTTGCCCATTGAAATCCTGAATAAGTATCGATAGTGTTGTGTACATATTTCAATTTTCCAAATTCTGCAAAGTGAAACACGTCCATCTGCCAGATTTCATTTCTCTGAGTACCCTTTGGGTTACATCCTGCTGGTAATGGTGTTTGATTGTAGAAGGAACAAGTAGGACATTTCTTTACTATTTCTTTGGCTTGTTTCCAAGTTATGGAAAAATCCTTTTTTAAGCTTTTACTATTGACATGATGTTTTTTATGAAATTCTGAGGCCTCCAGCACATTTCCTATCAATAATTTATCATTCTCATCATTGCCTTGTGCTAGAGGGCCTGGCAGACCAGTATGGGATCGAATGTGAGTTATATATAAAGGATGATTCCTTTTCCTGATTGTATCTTGTAATTGAATAAATAGTGAAGTTAATTCTGAAGCATCAGGGATAAATTCTGCAGTCTCAATATGTAACACCACTCTTTCAGCATACTGAGAGTCAGTTACTATGTTGAGAGGTTCTGAAAAATCCATTAATACCAATAGAACAGCATACAGTTCTGATTTTTGAACTGAATTATACGGACTTTGAACCACTTTACTTAAATTTTCTGATTTGTAACCTGCCTTTCCTTGTTTGTTGGCATCTGTATATAATGTACGAACTCCAGATATGGGTTTTTGCCATACAATTCGAGGCAAGATCCAATCAGCTCTCTTTATAAGATCAATTCTATTGCTTTTGGGATATTTGCTGTTAATTTCTCCCAAAAAATTACTGAAAGCTCTTTGCCAAGGTTCACTTTCTGTCCATAATTTTTCAATGTCCTCCTTAGTTAATGGTACGACAATTTCTGCTGGGTCTATGCCTGCTAATTGACGAAGTATCAATTTTCCTTTGCAAATCAAGTCAGAGATTTTTTTCCACATAAGTTTTTAATTTTTTATTTGGTTTATTTGGTAAAAATATTCATTCCAATATAATATCTTCCCTCTGGATTAATATTCCAGTAGGAGAATGCCTAGAAGGTAAAATAACCAAAATGCAATCCAGCTTTGGATCAATACGATCCACGTGTCCTTCATGCACTTTCTTTTCTACCAAGGCCAATTCTTTCTCAGCTTCAGGTGATAATTCTCTTGGACTATTTAAGTCCTTGTCACCTTCTAAGGTTTTGAACAAATTGGTCAGTTCATCATTTTTTACCCCAACAATAGTTCGTAGATGAGAAATATCTCCAAATAATCTTTGAAAGTCATTAAGAGTCTGTAGGCTATCTCTCCTAATTTGCACCTTTTGGGGTCTAATTTTTTGTAGCTCTATTTTATATCCTAAATAATTAATAGAATCTCCTCTTTGTATTTTTTCAGGAGCAATTTGTAATCCCCAGCAAGGCAAAATTTTCTTTACTTCTTCAAACATTATTTCTAAAGTATCTGCATTTGAGTCAGCTAGTAAAATATCGTCCATATAATGATAAATTACAGATTTAGGAAATTTTTTACGTATCACTTCCAATGGCTGTTGTACAAAATATTGGCACAGAGTTGGGCTATTCAACATTCCCTGTGGGAGGACCCTCCATTGAAATCTTTTAACCAGTTGAGAATTATTATAAGTAGGCACTGTAAAAGCAAATCTTTCTCTGTCTTTTTCTTGTAAGGGTATTGAAAAAAAAAAAAACAGTCTTTTAAATCAATAACTATGGGAGGCCATCCTTTTGGTAACAGAGTAGGCAAAGGCATCCCAGATTGTAGAGAGCCCATCGGCTGAATTACTTTGTTAATTGCTCTAAGGTCTGTTACCATTCTCCATTTACCAGATTTCTTTTTAATAACAAATACAGGAGAATTCCAAGGGCTGGTTGATTCTTCAATATGCTGAGCATTTAACTGTTCTTCTACCAGCTCTTCTAAAGCCTGGAGTTTCTCTGTTGTTAAAGGCCATTGTTGGACCCATACAGGCTTGTCTGTTAACCATTTTAAAGGTAGAGCTGTTGGTGTCTTTGGAAGATCATCAGTTATTGTGCCCTGTTCTTGTATAATATGGATGGCTGGTGATCACTCATTAGAACAATATCTTCTAATATTTCTCTCAGTAACATGTGCTAGTTTATGATTTGTTTCTGAGGTTGGAGGGATGTTAATCTGAGTATTCCATTGTTGCAACAAGTCTCGACCCCACAGGTTCATAGTTATGTTAGCCATATATGGTTTTAATTTTCCTCTCTGTCCTTCTGGACCTATACATTCGAGCCATCTTGCACTCTGTTTCACCTGAGATAATGTCCCAATTCCTAACAGTTGAACGTTTACCTCCTGAAGAGGCCAAGTTGGATGCCAAAATTCTGGTGCAATTATGGTTATGTCCACACCTGTGTCTACCAGACCAGACAACAAAACACCATTTATTTTTATCGGCTAGCTCAGTCGGTAGAGCATGAGACTCTTAATCTCAGGGTCGTGGGTTCAATCCCCACGTTGGGCGCCATATGTAGATGTAACCAACCATCTTATTAAATAAGAAACACAGAAACAATGTGAAAGAGAAAGCCAAGAGGTCAGAGTTCAGAGATAAAATCTCACCCTTCCTCCTCCTGTGTCCCAGCTTCTCGAAAGAGAGCTATTCCTTTGTGTGTCAGTCGTTTCCCTAGTCATTCTGCCTTCTCATTGGTTGTAAACCCAAACACATGACTGCCTCATCACTGTCTGAATGTACAGCCCCCCAGGTCTTAAAGGCATATGTCTCTAATGCTGGCTGTATCCCTGAACACACAGAGATCTATGGGATTAAAGGCATGTGCCACCACTGCCACACTCTGTCTATGGCTCTAATAGCTCTGACCCCCAGACAACTTTATTTATTAACATACAATCAAAATCACATTTCAGTACAATTACAATACCACCACAATGTGGAGCAAAGGGAACACTCCTCCACTGTTGGTGGGAATGTAAACTTGTACAACCACTGTGGAAATCAGTATGGCGGTTTCTCAGAAAATTAGGAATCAAACTACCTCAAGACCCAGCCATCCCACTCTTGGGCATATACCCAAGGAATGCTGATTCATACCATAAAGATACATGCTCAGCTATGTTCATAGCAGCACTATTTGCAATAGCCAGAACCTGGAAACAACCTAGATGCCTGTCAACGGAAGAATGGATGAAAAAAATGTGGTACATATACACAATGGAGTACTACTCAGCAGAGAAAAACAATGACAGCATGAAATTTGCAGGCAAATGGATGGAACTAGAAAAAAATCATCCTGAGTGAGGTAACCCAAACCCAGAAAGACAGTCATGGTATGTACTCACTCATAAGTGGATTCTAGATATAAAATACAGACCACAGCCTATAGAACCATGGAGGCTATATATATATAGCATGGAGGTCCCTAGGACGACTGTGGCATATAATAAATTTTGGTTTTACTCAATTATTGAAAAAAAATTAGCCAAATGAATGCAAACACATGAACTATGAACCAAAGGCTGAGAGGTCCCCAGTTGGATCAGACCCTCTGAATAGGTCAGACAATTGATTGGCTTGATCTGTTTGGGAGGCAACTAGGCAGTGGGACTGAGTCCTGTGCACATTGCATGAGTTGGCTGTTTGAAACCTGGGGCTTATGCAGGGACGCTTGGCTCAGCCTGGGAGGAGGGGACTGAACTTACCTGGACTGAGTCTACCAGGCTTATCGCAGTCCTCGGGGGAGGATTTGCCCTGGAGGAGGTGGGAATGGGAGGTGGGCTGGGGGTAAGGGGAGGTGGTGGGAGGGGGGAGAACAGGGGAACCCGTGGCTGATATGTAGAACTGAATGGTATTGTAAAATAAAATAAAAGGGGAAAAAAAGGGGAAAAAAAGAGTTCCGCAAAATAACTAACATCTGGTGACGAGACTAAGCGGGCGCTTCCGGGCGCCCTGCGCCTGGAAGCCCATAAACTGGGGACTGCTGCATACAAACCGGGGACTCTCCTCCATATGCGACAGACTAATATCCATTTGCCTGGCCACACATAAATTACATCCAACACCACTTCATGGCTAGGCCCCAGGTGGAGCACCAGGAGTCTAATTAGCGAGAAAGAGGAGGATTTATATGAGCGAGAATTGTTGAAAGCAAGGTTGGATAAAGCACAGGGACAAATAGCCAAACGAATGGAAACACACGAACTATGAACCAAAGGCTGAGGGGCCCCCTACTGGATCAGGCCCTCTGAATAGCTGAGACAGTTGATTGGCTTGATCTGTTTGGGAGGCATCTAGGCAGTGGGACTGGGTCCTGTGCTCATTGCATGAGTTGGCTGTTTGAAACCTGGGGCTTATGCAGGGACGCTTGGCTCAGCCTGGGAGGAGGGGACTGAACTTGCCTGGACTGAGTCTACCAGGTTGATCGCAGTCCTCGGGGAAGGCTTTGCCCTGGAGGAGATGGGAATGGGGAGTGGGCTGGGGGGAAGGGGAGAGGGGCAGGAGGGGGGAGAACAAGGGAATCTGTGGCTGATTTGTAGAACTGAATGGTATTGTAAAATAAAATAAAAGGGAAAAAACTGAGTCCCCCCACTTTTTGGCCAGCTTAAATGGTTTCCTAAATCTGTGAGAATGACCGTTGAACGTCTGGTGCCTCATAAGTATTCTTGAAACTGGGGGAACCCCTGGCCATGGTCTTTATTGGCTACGGTCGGACCTTATTGCAGGCCTAAATTTCTAGCCATCTCCCAGTCTGCAGCCTGAGATATTTCTCGAAGTGGGATCTCTGCTGTTCGGTGCGTCCTGGGAGCCACATGAGGGCAACACGTTCATCCGGCTTGACGAAGCAGCAAACGCTGTCTGGATTCCCAGGGAATCCTTACCTCACGTGGCGGCGGGGGGCGGGGGGCACTGCTTTTCTGGCTGACAAGCCGAGTAGCAGCCTGTGCCTGGCATCAGTCCTTGGCCTTGGGGACGCCTGTGGCCTTGGCTCCAGATGACGTTTGTTTTTTTATTTTTTTATTTTTCTGCCTTTCTGCTGTAGACATGGGAAACAAGGCTTCCAACCCTATTAGTCCTTCCTCTCCTTAGGCTGTCTTCTTGAAGCTTTAAAACCTCTCAGCTTAATGCCTTACATAAAGATTCCTAAGCTGACCCGTCCCTGTACTAAAAAATGGCCCACATATGCCTTAGAAAATAACAAAAAATGGCCGCTGAGTGGCTCCTTAGATCCCGATATTTTACGGGAGTTATCTAATTTCTGTCAGTGTGCAGGCAAATGGAAAGAGTTGCCTCTTGTGGAGGCATACCCGATTTCTAATAAGCGGGTTCAGACAGTTGCAGACCTCCTTCTCTGAGAAATTATTCCTCGGTTTGGGGTTCCTGCTCCTCTTCAGTCTGACAATGGCCCAGAATTCACATCTCAGATTTCTCAGACACTAGCTAAGGCACTTAACATTCCTTGGCATTTTCATATCCCATACCGTCCTTAATCCTCAGGAAAGGTGGAGTGTACCAACTGGTCTTTAAAAACTATTCTTACTAAGATGTCACAGGAACTTCATCTCGACTGGGTAAGATTATTGCCTCTAGCTCTTCTCAGGCTCAGGACTCTTCCTAAAAAGCCTCTTTCAATTTCTCCGTTTGAACTAATGTATGGAAGGTCAGTTCTAACACCAGGTCTTTTATCCAACCCTCCATTTGTTCCAGATAGCCTGTTAACTCCCCTTTTATGTCACCTAAGGTCTATTCTATGGAGTTATGCAGACTGTTCATTACCTCAGTCGTGTGACAATAATTATCCACCTCCAATCCACATCAGGGATCAGGTTCTTCTCTTCCCTCCAGGCCAGTGCCCTTCACCCCTTCCCCCTAAGTGGCAGGGACCCTTCAAAGTAATTCTTGTGACTCCTACAGCTGCTAAACTCTAGGGATTTTCTTACTGGGTCCACCTGTCTCATCTAAAACCTTTTATCTCACCTCCATCCCAGAAAAATCTCTCTTCATGTACAGTGAAACAAACAGGGTCTCTCACTCTCAAGCTCCAGAGGACATCAGGAGCCACTGCCTTGTCACCAACTCCAGAGGAATAAGGTATCACCCCTCCCTTTCCCAACCAGGGCCACACAGAGCCGGAGGCAAAAAGGACCATCAAAAATATCCAGGTGCTAAGGAAAAATGTAATACAACAGTCTATCATTGTTCAATACTCAGCAACTGATCACCTGTGTTTCCTAAATGCTAACCTAATAAAGGAAATAGGTGCCTTAAATAAACTACCTCTAATAAGGCTTGTCTCAGATAAAAATTAAGCAGAGTACTAAGGCCAGATCTACCTCAGATAAATGTCACATGTCTCCATCTGGGCAGACCAGATCTACCTCAGATAAATGCCAACTCCAAAAATAAAATAATAATGATTCTTTTTTCTCTAAGCTTTTTCTATGTCAACAGTATCTTGTCAAACAGAAGGTTCCCAGCCACAGCACGGATGGACAGCTGCAGAACAAGGGGATGGTAGAATGTCATTCCAGGACTCACCCCACCATCATCCCAGGACTTCACAAGCTACCCTCCCCATTTCCTCCAGGAGCCAAACGATGCCCACTATTCAGCCGGAAGCAGTTGAGAGAAATGTCACCCCATACCCATTCAACCACAGTTTTTTTCTTTTTTTTTTTTAAGGAAGAGTCAGGGATAATGGGTTCACAACACGCCCCCATGGTTGGGCGTGTTTGCACATGCCTGGCAGACCTGGACACTTCTGCCTAGCCAGTTCCAGGTCAAGTTAGCCATTTCCGGGTCAAGGCATCTCGCATGACCAGGATCCATGACTTTGCATGTTTATGTAAGCATGCAAATCCCAGCCAGTCAAGAGATATCAATGGAAGGTCCTCCCACAGGGAATGTTAAACAGCCCTACCTTGTGCCAATACTTTGTGAAAAAACCATTGGAGATAATTCGTGTAAAGTTTCCACAATTCATAATTTATCACTATATGGATGATATCCTATTAGCTGATCCAAAGTCAGACACATTAGAACACATGTTTAAAGAAGTAAAAAAAGGTTTGCCTCTCTGGGGACTGCAAATTGCTCCTGAAAAAATACAAAGAGGAGATTCTATTAATTACTTAGGATATAAGATCGAGCTATAAAAAATTAGACCCCAAAAGGTACAACTAAGGAGAGATCAATTGAAGACTCTTAATGATTTTCAAAAGTTGTTAGGAAGCATTTCCAACTTACTGGGTATCATGGGAATACCCAAAGATGGATTACAAAATTTGGCTAATACTCTAGAAGGGGACAAAGAATTAAATAGTCCAAGAGAATTGTCACCCAAAGCTGAGAAGGAATTGGCTCTAGTAGAAAAGACAATCCGAGAAGCACATGTGGATCATGTGGATACAGAACTTAAATGCATTCTTGTCATATTTCCCTCCAGACATTCCCCCACAGGTATTTTGATGCAGAGGGAAGATATTATATTGGAATGGATATTCCTACCATGTAAACCAAATAAGAAATTAAAGACTTATATAGAAAAGTTCTCTGATTTGATTCAAAAAGTTAAATCAAGACTTTGCCAGTTGGCAGGAATGGACCCAGCAGAAATTGTAGTATCTTTAACTAATGAGGAAATTTCATCATTATGGAAAATTAATGAATACTGGCAGAGAGCCTTCAGTAACTTTTTAGGAGAGATTAATAACCATTATCCCCAAAGCAAGAGAATAGAATTCATAAAGAAGACTGAATGGGTCCTTTCTCATATTGTATGACAAAAGCCAATTTTTGGAGTCCTCACATTCTATACTGATGCAAATAAATCAGGGAAAGCAGGATACAAATCAGGAGACTTAAGTAAAGTGGTACAAAATCCATACAACTCTGTACAAAAGGCAGAATTCTATGCCATTCTTATGGTACTGATGGACTTCACAGAACCCCTCAATATAGTCACTGACTCTCAATATGCAGACAGAGTTGTTTTACATATTGAAACTGTTGAATTTATTCCTGATAATAAAGAATTAACTTCATTATTCATACAATTGCAGGAAATCATTAGAAAAAGGGAACATTATATATATATGTGATATATATATATATATATATATATATATCACATATCAGATCCCATACAGGTCTGCCAGGACCTCTAGCTCAAGGTAATGATGAGATTGATCAGTTACTAATAGGTAATGTGCTAGAAGCCTCAGAATTTCATAAGAAACACCATGTAAACAGCAAAGCTTTGAAGAAGGATTTCTCCATCACTTGGCAACAAGCTAAGGATATTGTGAAAAAATGTCCTACTTGTTCCTTCTGTAACCAAACTCCATTACCCGCAAGGAGCAATCCAAAAGGTATACAAAGAAATGAAATTTGGCAGATGGATGTGTTTCATTTTGCAGAATTTGGAAGATTAAAGTATGTTCACCATACCATTGACACCTATTCAGGATTTTAGTGGGCAACTCCTATGAGTTCTGAAAAGGCTGATTCTGTGATTACACACCCATTAGAAGTTATGGCCATCATGGGAATACCTGTACAAATTAAGACAGACAATGCCCCAGCATATGTCTCCAATAAAATGAGACAGTTCTTTGCTTATTACAATATAAAGCATGTTACAGGTATACTACACAATCCCACAGGCCAAGCAGTCATAGAAAGATCCAATTGAACTTTAAAGGATATGCTAAATAAACAGCAACAGGTAACAATGATTCATAGAAATAGATTGCATAGTGCTTTATTAACCTTGAATTTTCTCAATGCTGATGAGAAAGGAACAACGGCTGTGGAGAGACATTGGATGACAGACAAAACTTCTGAGCTAAATCAACCAGTTTATTTCAAGGATGTGCTGACCTCAGAATGGAAACCTGGATATGTCCTACGTTGGGGAAGGGTTTTGCTTTTGTTTCTCCAGAAGAAGAAAAGCTCTGGATACCAACAAAATTAATAAAAATTCGATTCGAACAGGAGAAACCCCTTGAGGAGGAGAAGTAAAAGCTCATCCACCAATGTGACAACTCTACAAGTTGTAAGAAAACTTTAACAATCAAAGGGTGGGGTAGGGTTCTGTTTTTGTCTTTCCAGGATAATGGAAATACCCTTCTTCCAGAAATCATAAGGCCTTGGATATCCGGATGTTTACAGCAGTAAGAAAGAATCTATTGGTACCAATCTATACAGGGTAAAATCTCACTGTCTAACATCTATATCTCTATCAATCTAGAAAAGTTGTGTTTCCAATTCAATTATAAACCAAGCTGGCTTTGGAGATCGAATTGGCTCACTCCTTCTCTAAACCCAAGCATATTGCTAAAAGAAAAGGTTGAGAGATTCTTCAGTTCCATATCAGAAGAGCCCTCAGGTGTGGGACAGAAGGAACCCAATAAAAAGGGACCATTGTCTTCAAGATTCTAATTCTCTCCATGCTTACTCTTGAATTCTCGGAATCCTTTCTTACATGTCATGTCATCTTTAAATCCAGCTTTTCCATTTTGATAAAAAATAAGTTTTTCCAATAGCAATCTTCAAAGTCTCCAGAAGGAAGATGGGGTGTAGATATAACCAACTGTCGTATTAAATAAGAAACACAGAACCAATGTAAAAGAGAAAGCCAAGAGGTCAGAGCTCAGAGCTAAAACCTTACCCTTCCTTCTGCGGTGGTCCTACCTCTCTGAAGAGACCTATTTCCTGTGTGTTTGTCTTGATAAAGTCTTTCTGTTCTGCCTTCTCATTGGTTGTAAACCCAAACACATGACTGCCTTGTCACTGCCTGTAAGTACAGCCCTCCAGGTCTTAAAGGCATATGTCTCCAATGCTGGCTGTATCCCTGAACACACAGAGACTTACCTAGCTCTGCCTACCAACTGCTGGGATTAAAGGCATGTGCCACCACCGCCACTTTCTTGCTATGGCTCTAATAGCTCTGACCCCCAGGCAACTTTATTTATTAACATACAATTAAAATCACATTTCAGTACAAATAAAATACCACCATAATGGGGCCCCAATAACAACAACTCTACCCATTCCAGAATGATGCCATGGTAATCATCATCATACTACACCTCTTGCCAGAATTTCAGACAATCTTACCCATTACTCTGAGACTTGCTGCAGAATCTACAGTTAGTCTAATTGAGATTTAACTATCTGAGCTTTCTTACAGTACCCAACAGAGATACCATCACCCCCAAAACAGCAGGAAGCAATTCTAAGAAAACGACGCCCCTTCTCCCTAAGGTTTCATATTTCTCAGGGTTATGGATGATGGTTATAGAGTTGGGGGTAGAAGAAACTATTAAACTCAGTATTCTCCTTACGAAAAGAAAAAATGTCTCAAAAAAAAGAGGAAAAGAAGAAATGGAATGGATAGGTATAAGATATTTGGTAGATTATTGTATACACTAGTAAACAAATTTAGTAAAATAGCAGCCTTAAATAATTTGCACTGTAATTTGCACTGTTATGAATTCTTATATGTTGATACAAATATAAACTATTTTTATATTCCTGTTTAAGATAATTTGTATATTGATACAAATACAGAACCATATTTGTTATTATGTACACATATTTTTACTCTTACTTGAAATATTTGTATATTGATACAAATGTAAATTTATATCTGTCATACCGTATGTATGTTCTACTTCTGTTTAAGATATTCTGTATACTGATATATATTTAAGATTATTGTCATATTGCGTATTGCACTATACATTCCTACCTCCGTTATAAATATCTTGTGTATTGTCACAATTTTGAAGTCATTGTCCTTTACCGTACATTTGCTTATAGACTGTTTACCTTGTGTACATGAAGCCTTAGTCCTTAGGTTATTTAGGTAGATAAGACTTAAAGATTTATAATCATCTATGTTTGTCATCTCTATAGTTATGCTAGTTAGGTTATCCAGATTTACAGATACATAGGTCAGATGGACAGGTAATCTTTAAATACTTCATAGACCTAGAGAATATGGCATTTAAATAACTTAGAATTCTGTTGATGTGAGACACAATTGCTCCTGGCAGCACCAATTTGATCCTGAGAGAACGTTGGGCTTCTAAGACATTTCTATTTGGAAGTTTGTCTTCTTGGCACAAAATAGCCTATTGGGCAAAGAACTGCCCTTGCCTCAACTCCTGACAATATGAGTGCTGTCCTTCTGGACTAGCGGGACACAAAGAAAAGTGACTTATGAACTCTGCCAAGACAGGGTAAGATGGTCTTTCAGAATTCCTGCTTCTGAAAATGGTCTGTCAGATACTCTAGGCCAGGCCTGTAGCCAATTTGAATGCACCAACAATGCTGAGAAACATTAGGTGACTGTCCAGGCTGCCAGCTGTCTCTGTCTACTCTTGTAAGATTCCTGAAAGTTGCTTGTATCCATCTTCCATTACTCAGGTACCATTATATTCATTCTCAGGTCTTTGATGAGATTGAAGACTAGCAGTTATAGTTACAACTTAGTATATATATAATATCTTAGATAGACTATATTAAGTATTAAATTAAGGTTCTTTAGGATAGGACACCTTTTGGAATGATCTTTGTAACATGCCATTTACCTACACTCTAGACTTCCCTGGATTTTACTATGTGTTTTTTGCTTGATATTGTTTGCATTGATTATAGTTCCATCTTATCTAGGTCAATATCCCTCATTACTCCTGGACAATATTTCATAACCATTCCTTTGTATATAGTCTTGTATTAGATTAGAACCTTCTTATTTAGACAAAAGGGGGAGATGTAGTGGGTAGCCATTCCAGCTTTGACCTGGGAGCTCCAACTCCCATTGAGGCTTCAGTGATGGTCACGCCTACAAGGCGGGGCTGAGAGAGGACGCTGAAGACCCGGGTTCCAGATGCTCGGGCTCTCTTAGTGCCTGGACCCTGGATGCTGGAGGTAGACTGAGTAGAGTTCTCTAGAGAACACCGCCGGACTGTGCCACGCCTTTCCCAGACTCTGTAAACTATCCATTCACTTGTAAGTTACCCCACAAAATAAACCTCCCTTGTAACTACGTGGAGTGGCATTAATAATTTCACCAATAGGCTATGGGAACTTTTGAAGTTGGACTGAATGCATTTTTTGCAATATTATGTGAGTATATAATATTGGGGCCCAGAGAGTAAAATGTAGTGGTTTGAAAGAATATGGCCCCCTAGACAGGAAGTGGCATTTTTAGGAGGTGTGTGCCATTGTGGGGGTGAGCTTTGAAGCCTTTTTTGCTCAAGCTTCCCTCAGTGTGACAGTCAGTCAACTTCTTGTCACCTGCAGATATAGGACTTTCAGCTATTCCAGCACCATGTCTTCCTGCATGCCACCAAGGTCCCTGACATGATGAGAATGGACTGAACCTCTGAAACTGCAAGTGAGCCACTCCGATTAAATGTTTTCTTTATAAGAGTTGCCATGGTCATGGTGTCTCTTCCCAGCAATAAAAACCTTAGCTAAAAACTGTTATAGATATAAATGGGAGAGTTATGAGATCACTTTGCTTGGGTTCATGGAAATAAAACTGATAACGTAAATGAAAAAAAAAAAACCTTAGCTAAGACAGGATGTTACATTGATCTGAATCAGAATTAACAATAATGTGACATTCCCGGAGCATGGACTACAAGGGCGCTTCACAAATGTCCTTGACATTTTCATTCTTGATATACATCGAACTTTTACATATCAGTGAATGACAAGTCTTATTGAAATCTAGCTGAGGCTCAGCGTTCATCGACATCTGGGGCATATCTCCACACTTTCTGCAGCATCATCCAGGAAAGGGCCAACAGAAGCAGAAGATCTTAATATTTATTTTAGATATTCTGAGCCTGGGATATGGCTCAGCAGCTAAAAAGTATGGCTGCCATACCTGACTACCTGAGTTGGATCCCCAGCCCCACCTGGGGGAAGAAAAGCTGTGACTCCCACAAGCTGTCTTCTGATAACCAGATGCATATCATGGTGTATACAACCCACACATACAGATAAACATAATAAAACAATTAAGAAGATATTCTGTGTACCAGCCCTACAATTATTCCTGTATGTTTTGAGTTTTGCTTTTCTTTTCTCTTTTTCTTTCAGTCTCTTAACAAAGGATCTCATGTAGCCCAGGCTGAGTTTGAACTCATTATGTAGCTCTGGCTGAAGGGTTCACAACACGCTCCCCACGGTCCCATTTACCAGGCGGACACTTCCGCCTAGCCAATTCCGGGTCAAAGCGTCTCTCGTAGCCAGGATACCCGGCGGACCCGGACATCTCCGCCTAGCAAGTTCCGGCCAAGGCATCTCGCGTGACCAGAATCCGTGATGTTACATGGCTACGTAAGCGCGCTATGTGACCATGTAATCTACGCACATGCGTGGAGTAGTGACGTGACCCGGCCACGCCCCCAGCCGGTTTTTAAAGCGGAGCGCCATATTCCCAGTTCTCTTTTCTCTCTCTCTTCTTCTCCACGCATGTGTCTCTTCCACAGGCCTGTGCACTCTCTATCCCTGTATCTCTAATAAACTCTTATAAGCGGATTCTGTCGTGTTTCGTGACGTTTCCTTGCAGGGTAAGAACACAACACAGCTAAATAACTAACATTTTGGTGCCAAAACTGAACGGGCGCTCCCGGGCGCTTTGCGCCTGGAAACCCGCGAACCGGGGAATCTGCTCCGTACGCGACAGACCACTTTCCATTCGCCTGAATCGCATCCAAATTGCATCCAACACTGCTCGGATTGGTGAGTTCCCCCATTTTCGGCCAGCATAAACGGTTTCCTGAACCTGCGAGAACGACCGTTGATTGTCCCTTGGCCTTGGGGATGCCTGGGGCCTTGGCTCCGGATCATGTTTATTTTTTATTTTTCTGCCTCTCCGCTGCAGACATGGGAAACAAGGCTTCCAACCCTGTTAGTCCTTCCTCTCCGTTAGGCTGTCTTGTTGAAGCTTTAAAACCTCTCAGTTTAATGCCTTACATGAAGATTTCTAAGCTAACTCGTTTATGTTCAAAAAAGTGGCCAAAGTATGCTTTAAAAAATAACAAAGGGTCGCCAAGTGACTCCTTAGATCCCGATATTTCACGGGAGCTATCCAATCACTGTCGGCGTTCAGGCAAATGGAAAGAGTTGCTTTCTTCTCTCTCAACGCTAAACTGTCTCTTCTCGTTTCCTTCTCTCCTGCTCATATGCTCCTAGCTATACGTAAACCAGAGGATTCTCTGACTCCGGAATCTCTGACTCTAGATCTTGCTAAGGAACCAATAATTAAAATTCATGTTCCATCCACTCTCTCAGATAAAAAGTAAGCTGGGTTCTTATACGTCTAATTCTGCTTCCTTCATTAAACAGTTTCAATATATAACTTAATCTTATAGTTTCACCTTTCATGACTTTCTGAGAAGCTCAGGCGGGTATGGGAGCAGGCTAGGATTCACGCAGACAAAATTCATCAAACTAACCTTTCACACCACCCAGGAGCCGAGGCGGTTCCTGACTGGGAGCCACACTGGGACTACAACACCCAGAGTGGCTGTCTAGCCAGAGATAGGTTTATCACCTGTCTCCTGACAGGCCTCCGTAAGGCTGCCCTAAAACCAGTAAATAGTTCAGGATAAGGACGAAAATCCGGAAAATCCGTCTCTTGTTCCCCAGACCTCCCCGACTAAAACTTAAGTATCTGGAGAGCAAGGCTCCTGACCCCACAGGCAAAAGAGTCATCTGTGGCATTTAAGGTGTGCCAGGGAAAAGATAAAAGCCCGAAAACAAAATTGCCAAGTGCTGTCACTCGCTGACTTCCAAAAGCTGTTGGATCCCTGTTTTAAATGAGGAAAAGGCCACGGGCTAGCGAATGCCCTGCCAGGCCATCAACAGCCTTGTTAAAAGTGCTGCCTAGAAAGACAGAGTCAGCTGACTGCCCCCAGGCACCAAGACACATGGGTACATCAAACTAAGACCTCCAACAGAACTAGGCTTGGCTACAGACATGGCAGGGAACCCAGAACGCAGCAGGGAAGTGATTCGTTTCTTTCCTTCTGGACACCAGAGCCACTGACTCAGTCCTGGGAGTTTTGGGATGCCATCTCTCCTTTATTGTCGGGTACAGAGGACAGCCTTACCTGCCTCATCAGACACCGCCATGTAATTGTATTTTCAGAGGCATCCCTCTCACACATACATTCTTAGTGGTGCTAAGTTGCCCTGTACCTTTAATGGGGAGGGATCTCCTAGCTAAGGTAGGAACATCCATTTCTCTTGCTCCACACATTCGCCTTCTCCCAGACACGCCAGCAGCTCTCCTACTTCTCCTCCTAGCCACTAACTCTACAGACTCCAAATATGCTTTTCATATCCTCCTGTCCCATGCTGCTATTTGGAGGGAGCGTGGACTTCTCACAGCAAAAGGAGGATCTGTATCTAACTCAGGCCATATAATGGCCATGCTGGAGGCTTCCCACCTCCCCAGGGCTACAGCTTGATTTTACCCCTATGCCCACCGTCAGGAAAAGTTAAATATCTCCTCAGACCAGTTCTAACACCAGGTCTTTTTTCCAAGCCTCCAACTGTTCCAGAAAAATCTCTCTTCATATACAGTGAAACAAACAGGGCCTCTCACTCTCAAGCTCCAGAGGACATCAGGATCCACTGCTTTGTCACCAATTCCAGAGGAATAAGGTTCCACCCCTTCCTTTTCCAACCAGGGCCACACAGAGCCTGAGGCAAAAGGACCATCAAAAATATCCAGGCGGTAAGGAATAATGTAATACAACAATTTATCATTGTTCAATACTCAGCAACTGATCACCTGTGTTTCCTAAGTGCTAACCTAATAAGGGAAACAGGTGCCTTAAATGAACTACCTCCAGCAAGGCTTGCCTAAGGAAAACAGGTGCCTTAAAAGAACTACCTCTAATGAGGCTTGTCTCAGATAGAAATTAAGCAGAGTACTAAGACCAGATCTACCTCAGGTAAATGTCACATGCCTCTATCTGGGCAGGCCAAATCTACCTCAGACAAATGCCAACTCCAAAATAAAATAATAATGATTCTTTCTCTCTAAGCTCTCTCTATGTCAACAGTATCTTGTTAAATGGGAGGTCCCCAGCAGCAGCACGGATGGACAGCCGCAGAACCAGGAGACGGCAGACCGTCATTCCAGGACCTCCACCATCATCCCCGGACTTCACAAGATACCCCTCACACCCCCCCAAGAGCCAACCAACGCCCACTATTCAGCTGGAAGCAGTCTTTGAGAGAAACATCGGCCCCGTACCCAGTCAACCACAATTTTTTCTTTTTTTTAAAAAATAAGAGTCGGGAATGAAGGGTTCACACCCCCCCCCATGGTTGCATTTAACAGGCGGACACTTCCGCCTAGACAATTCCGGTCAGGCCGGACACCTCCGCCTAGCAAGTTCCGGCCAAGGCATCTCGCGTGACCAGAATCCATGACGTTACATGGCTACGTAAGTGCGCAACGTGACCATGTGATCTACGCACACGCGTGGAGTAGTGACGTGACCTGGCCACGCCCCCAGCCGGTTTTTAAATCGGAGCGCCATATTCCCGGTTCTCTTTCTTCTCTCCTCTTCCTCTTCTCCACGCACGTGTCTCTCCCACAGGCCTGAGCACTCTCTGTCCCTTTATCTCTAATAAACTCTTATAAGCGGATTCTGTCGTGTTTCGTGACACTTCCTTGCAGGGTAAGAACACAACGCAGCTAAATAACTAACAGTGGCTAGCCTTTTTTTTTCTTTTTTAAAATAGTATTTGATTATTATGTATACAGTGTTCTGCCTGTGCGTATGCCTGCAGGCCAGAAGGGGGCATCATATTTCATTACAGATGGCTATGAGCCACCATGTGGGTGCTGGGAATTGAACTCAGGACCTCTGGAAGAGCAGCCAGTACTCTTAACCACTGAGCCATCTCTCCAGCCTCCTTCCTATATGTTTTGAGTTCAAGGCAGACAAGTCTCAATATGGAGAAGAGTAAAGGACTAACTATCTGTAATTGATACCTGCTGCCAAAGGAAAAATTAATTTTCTCCAATGGAGTCTTACCAGGTATATCAACCTTGTATCACAGAAGGCCACATTCCTAGGAGTAGCTGGCCCAAACAAAATGAATTCAATAATATTTTTGTGAAATTTTGTCTTATTTTGCAATGTTTTGGCATTTCTTTTGACTGGTCTTCTGTTTGTGCACAGCTGCATGCACACCACTCCCCACACATATGCGAACATACACACTACACACCTATGAAAATGAAAAAGAAAAAGGTCCACAGAGAAAGCCTTGTTTCTAAAAAATACCAAACCAACCAACCAACCAACAAACAAACAAAACCCCCAAAACCAAAAACAAACCCACATAAGATCCATAAGAATGGAAGTCAGTCTTCATTGTGAAGAGGGGTGGCTCACTCACTCACACAAAATGGATCTAGAAGAGGGTGGCTGTGAAGTGCGGATCCATACAGAAGGTGGCAGGGACAGGAGGCATTTCTCAACACATGCTTACAACCTCCCTTCATGACTACAGGTTCCATCTACCCAGAGTCTGACATAAGCGGCTTTATTTTGGTCTGACAATGCTCACAGGTGACATTTTTATCCTTTGGAGTATAACATAAAATTACATTCCCCAAAGGGATGATTCAAACATTATGTAATTTCAGTTATCTTAGTACTCACAGATTTTCAAGTTTCTAGTATTTTAGATAATGCATTTGTGATATTTCCAATTTTGCAGGACCGAGAATCACCTAGAAGATGAGCCTCTAGCCGGGACTATGAAGGATCACTGAGATAATTTAATCTCTAGCCATGACTATGAGGGATCCTTGAGATAAGATAACCTTAGCCAAGACTGGGAGGGGTCATTGAGATAAGTTAGCCTCTGGACACATCTCTAAGGGCTTATCTATGGAAGGTTAATTTAGATGAGGAGACACATCTTGAAAGTCAGATTCTAGACTACATAAAAACTAGAAAGCTAGTTGAAAATGAGCATGCTACCCTCTTGCTACTGCAGATGCAGTGTGACCAGCAGCCCAAGCTCCCATCACAATGACTTCCTTTTGCTGTTACGGGGTGAACCCTAGAACCCAGAGAAAAACAAAAAATTTCTTCCTTCAGTTGTTATTTTCAGCTATTTTGTGCTAGGAATAAGATAATTAGTGCAGGGAGCCTCAGGGTAGAGGCTTTGTGGTAGACCAGTGCAGGCAGGGGCCAGCAGGGGCCTTAAGGAGCTCAGAGCCTGCCTGAGCCAGGTGGGGGCTGGTGGAGAACTGCCCCTCCAGGGTCACAGTTGAGGAGTAGCCTACGGGTCCGAGGGCCCAGCCGCTCTCATGTACTTGAGAATCTGGGTTTAATAACAATCTTTTGTCTCAATGCGGTTAGGTCCTCTTCCATCTCCCATGATGATGGGTGGGGCTCCTAAGACCTACCTGCCCTGGGGCTAAAACCTGATCAAGGTTTGGTTCCAAGAGCTGAATGGAAAGTCACTGCCTATGGTTGCTAAGCTACCACGGCTATGTTATAAGGCTAACCAACAGTTTCTTGTCTGTGGTACAGTGCTGATGTAGATTTAGAGTTATTCTTGTAATGGTACATGCATGTATTTCTAGTCTCCTTGCCTTTTCTAAATTTGTTAAGTTTAAGCTATTTAATGTAGATATTTTGTTTTGATTTCTTTACTGAACCCATATTTGATACCAGAAAAGCTTCAATTTAAAATCATTGTTTTTTAAGGCTGCTTATTGTAGACTGTTAAAGAACATTAAATAGTCAGTCATAAATAATCAGGTTTTTTTTTTATTTTACAACACCATTCAGTTCAACTTAATAGCCACAGATTCCCCTGTTCTCCCCCTCTCATCCCCCTCCCCCTCCCCCCAGCCCACCCCCCATTCCCACCTCCTCCAGATCAAGGTCTCCCCCGAGGACCGGGATCGATCTGGTAGACTCAGTCCAGGCAGGTCCAGTCCCCCCCTCCCAGACCGAGCTAAGCGTCCCTGCATAAGTCCCAGGATTCAAACAGCTAACTCATGCAACGAGCCCAGGACCCAGCACCAACGCACAGCTGCCTCCCAAACAGATCAAGCCAAATGACTGTCTCACCCATTCAGAGGGCCTGATCCAGTTGGGGGCCCCTCAGCCTTTGGTTCATAGATCCTGTGCTTCCATTCATTTGGTTATTTGTGAAGGGTTCACAACACGGTCACATTTACTAGGCGGACACTTCCGCCTAGCCAATTCCGGTCAGGCCGGACACCTCCGCCTAGCAAGTTCCGGCCAAGGCATCTCGCGTGACCAGAATCCGTGACGCTACATGGCTACGTAGGCGCGCAATGTGACCATGTGGTCTACGCACATGTGTAGAGTAGTGATGTGACCTGGCCACGCCCCCAACTGGTTTTAAAGTGGAGCGCCATGCTTCCCAGTCCCTCTTCTCCATGCACGTGTCTCTCCCACAGGCCTGCAAACTCTGTCCCTTTATCTCTAATAAACTCTTATAAGCGGATTCTGTCGTGTTTCGTGACGTTTCCTTGCAGGGTAAGAACACAACGCAGCTAAATAACTAACAATTTGTCCCTGTGCTTTATCCAACCTTGGCTTCAACAATTCTCGCTCATATAAACCCTCTTCTTTCTCACTAATTAGACTCCCAGTGCTCCACCAGGGGCCCAGCCGTGGATGTCTGCATCCAGATTCCTCAGTCCTTGGATGGGGTTTATGGCACAACTATCAGGGTGTCTGGTCATCCCATCACCAGAGTAGGTCAGTTCCTGCCGTCTCTCGACCATTGCCAGCAGTCTTTTGCGGGGGTATCTTTGTGGATCTCCGTGGGCCTCCCTAGCTCTCTGCTTCCTCCCCTTCTCATGTGGTCTTCATTTACCATGGTCTCCTATTCCTTGTTCTCCCTCTCTTTTCTTGATCCAGCTAGGATCTCCCACTCTCTTTCCCTCGACCGTCGCCCTTCATTGTTCCAACTCATGACCAGGCTGTTCATGTAGATCTCATCCATTTCTCCGTGTCTTTTTTGGAGTCCCATTTTCCAGGTAGCCTCACTGGTGATGTGAGTAGCAGTCCAGTCATCCTTGTTCCACATCTAGCATCTTCCTATGAGTGAGTACATACCATATTTGTCTTTCTGAGTCTGGGTTACCTCACTCAGGATGATTTTTTCTAGATCCATCCATTTGCCTGCAAACCGTATGATGTCATTGTTTTTCTCTGCTGAGTAGTATTCCATTGTGTATATGTGCCACAATTTATTTATCTATTCTTCAATTGAAGGGCATCTAGGTTGTTTCCAGGTTTTGGCTATTACAAACAATGCTGATATGAACATAGCTGAGCAAGTGCTCTTGTGGTATGATTGAGCATTTCTTGGGTATATGCCCAGGAGTGGTATAGCTGGATCTTGGGGGAGATTGATTCCCAGTTTTCTAAGAAAGTGCCATATTGATTTCCAAAGTGGTTGTACAAGCTTGCATTCCCATCAGCAGTGGAGGAGAGTTCCCCTAGTTCCACATCCTCTCCAGCATAAAGTGTCTTCAGTGTTTTTGATCTTAGCCATTCTGACAGGCGTAAGGTGGTGTCTCAGAGTTGTTTTGATTTGCATTTCCCTGATGATTAGGGATGTTGAGCAATTCCTTAAATGTCTTTCAGCCATTTGGGTTTCCTCTGTTGAGAATTCTCTGTTTAGTTCTAAAGCCCATTTCTCAATTGGACTGTTGGTCGTTTTGATGTATAATTTCTTGAGTTCCTTATATATTCTGGATATCAGTCCTTTGTCACATGTGGGGTTGGTGAAGATCTTTTCCCATTCTGCAGGCTGTCGCTTTGCCTTGTTGACCGTATCCTTTGCTCTACAAAAGCTTCTCAGTTTCAAGAGGTCCCATTGATTGATTGTTTGTCTCAGTGTCTGTGCTACTGGTGTTATATTTAGGAAGTGATCTCCTATGCCAACGCGTTCAAGACTACTTCCTACTTTCTCTTCTAGCAGGTTCAGAGTAGCTGGATTTATGTTGAGGTCTTTGATCCACTTGGACTTAAGTTTTGTGCACGGTGACAGATATGGATCTATTTGCAGCCTTCTACACGTTGATATCCAGTTATGCCAGCACCATTTGTTGAAGATGCTTTCTTTTTTCCATTGTACACTTTTGGCTTCTTTGTCAAAAATTATATGTCCATAGGTGTGTGGGTTAATGTCAGGGTCTTCAATTCGATTCCATTGGTCCACATGTCGGTTTTTATGCCAATACCAAGTTGTTTTTATTACTGTAGCTCTATAGTAGAGCTTGAAGTCAGGGATTGTGATGCCTCCAGAAGTTGTTTTATTGTACAGGTTTCTTTTAGCTGTCCTGGGTTTTTTGTTTTTCCATATGAAGTTGAGTATTATTCTTTCCAGGTCTGTGAAGAATTGTGTTGGTATTTTGATGGGGATTGCATTGAATCTGTAAATTGCTTTTGGTAAGATTGACATTTTTACTATGTTAACCCTGCCTATCCATGAGCATGGGAGATCTTTCCATTTTCTGACATCTTCTTCAATTTCTTTTCTCAGGGACTTAAAGTTCTTGTCATATAGGTCCTTCACTTGCTTGGTTAGTGTTACCCCAAGGTATTTTATGTCATTTTTGGCTATTGTAAATGGTGATGTATCTCTAATTGCCTTCTCAGCTTCTTTGTCCATTGTATATAGGAGGGCTACTGATTTTTTTGAGTTGATCTTGTATCCTGCTGTGTTGCTGAAGGTGTTTATAAGCTTTATCAATTCCTGGGTGGAATCTTTGGGGTCACTCAAGTATACTATCATGTCATCTGCAAATAGGGAAAGCTTGACTTCTTCCTTTCCAATTTGTATCCCCTTAATCTTCTTATGTTGTCTTATTGCTCTGGCTAGAACTTCAAGTACTATATTGAATAAGTATGGGGAGAGTGGACAGCCTTGCCTCATTCCTGATTTTAGTGGAATTGCTTTGAGTTTCTCTCCATTTAATTTGATGTTGGCTGTTGGTTTGCTATATATTGCCTTTATTATGTTTAGGTATGTTCCCTGTATTCCTGATCGCTCCAAGACTTTTATCATGAAGGGGTGTTGGATTTTGTCAAATGCCTTTTCTGCATCTAGTGAGATGATCATGTGGTTTTTTTCTTTGAGTTTGTTTATATGGTGTATTACATTGATGGACTTTCGTATGTTGAACCACCCTTGCATCCCTGGGATGAAACCTACTTGATCATGGTGGATAATTGTTCTGATGTGTTCTTGGAGTCTGTTTGTCAGTATTTTATTGAGTATTTTTGCATCAATGTTCATGAGGGAGATCGGTCTGTAGTTCTCTTTCTTTGTTGCATCCTTGCTTGGTTTAGGAATCAGGGTAATTGTAGCCTCATAGAAGGAGTTTGGTAATGTTCCTTCTGTTTCTATTATGTGGAACAATTTAGAGAGTATTGGTATTAACTCTTCTTTGAAGATTTGGTAGAATTCTGCGCTGAAACCATCTGGTCCTGGGCTTTTTTTGGTTGGGAGACTTTTGATGACTGTTTCTATTTCTTTAGGGGTTATTGGTCTATTTAAATGGTTTATCTGGTCTTGATTTAATTTTGGTATGTGGCATTTATCCAGAAAATTGTCCATTTCTTCCTGGTTTTCCATTTTTGTGGAGTACAGGTTTTTGAAGTATGATCTGATGATTCTCTGGAGTTCCTCGTTGTCTGTTGTTCTGTCTCCCTTTTCATTTCTGATTTTGTTAATTTGGGTGCTCTCTCTTTGCCTTTTGGTTAATTTGGATAAGGGCTTGTCTATCTTGTTGATTTTCTCAAAGAACCAACTCTTTGTTTCATTAATTTTTTGTATTATTCTCTTAGTTTCTAATTTATTAATTTCACCTCTCACTTTGATAATTTCCTGGCGTCTATTCTTCCTGGGAGACTTTGCTTCTTCTTGTTCTAGAGCTTTCAGGTGTGCTGTTAAGTCACTAGTGTGGGATTTCTCCAACTTCTTTATGTGGGCATTTTGTGCTATGAATTTCCCTCTTAACACTGCTTTCATAGTGTCCCATAAGTTTGGGTATGTGGTGTCTTCATTTTCATTGATCTCTAGGAAGTCTTTAATTTCTTTCTTTATTTCTTCCTTAACCCATTGGTGATTCAGTTGAGCATTATTCAGTTTCCATGAGATTGTAGGTTTTCTGTAGTTTTTGTTGTTGTTGAAATCTAACTTTAAACCATGGTGGTCTGATAGAACACAGGAGGTTATTCTAATTGTTTTGTATCTGTTGAGATTTGCTTTGTGGCCAAGTATGTGGTCGATTTTAGAGAAAGTTCCATGGGGTGCTGAGAAGAAGGTATGTTCTTTCTTGTTAGGATGGGATGTTCTGTAGATATTAGGTCCAATTGGGTCATGACATCAGTTAAGTCCTTTATTTCTCTGTTAAGTTTCGATTTGGGAGATCTGTCCAGTGGTGAAAGTGGGGTGTTGAGATCTCCCACTATTAATGTGTGGGGTTTTATATATGGTTTAAGCTTTAGTAATGTTTCTTTTACATATGTGGGTGCCCTTGTGTTTGGGGCATAAATGTGTAGAATTGAAACTTCATCTTGGTGGATCTTTCCAGTGATGAGTATGTAATGTCCTTCTTGATCTCTTTTGATTGATTTTAGTTTGAAGTCTATTTTGTTGGATATCAGGATGGCTACCCCTGCTTGTTTCTTAAGACCATTTGATTGGAAAGTCTTTTCCCAGCCTTTTATTCTTAGGTAGTGTCTGTCTTTGAATTTGAGATGTGTTTCTTGTATGCAGCAGAAAGATGGGTCCTGCTTTCGTATCCATTCTGTAAGTCTATGTCTTTTTATAGGTGAATTAAGTCCGTTGATATTAAGGGATATTAATGACCAGAGATTCTTCATCCCTGTTATTTTTGGTGGTAGCATGTGTGTACTTCTCTTCTTTGGGGTTTACTGTTGTGGCTTTATCTATTGCCTGTGTTTTCGAGTGTGTATCTGACTTCCCTCAGTTGGAATTTTCCTTCTAGTGCTTTCTGTAGGGCTGGGTTTGTGGATAGGTATTGTTTAAATCTGGCTTTGTCTTTGAATGTCTTGTTCCTTCCGTCTATGATGATTGAAAGTTTTGCTGGGTGTATTAGTCTGGGCTGACATCCATGGTCTCTTAGTGTCTGCATTACATCTGTCCAGGTCCTTCTGGCTTTCAAAGTCTCCATTGAGAAATCGGGTGTTATTCTGATGTGTTTACCTTTATAGGTCACTTGGCCTTTTTCCTTGGCTGCTCTTAATATTCTTTCTTTATTTTGTACATTTAGTTGTTTAATTATTATGTGTCGAGGGGACTTTTTTGGGGGGTCTAGTCTGTTTGGTGTTCTATAGGCTTCTTGTATCTTCATAGGCATTTCCTTCTTTAAGTTGGGAAAGTTTTCTTCTATAATTTTGTTGAATATATTTTCTGTGCCTTTGAGTTGGTATTCTTCACCTTCTTCTATCCCTATAATTCGTAGGTTTGGTCTTTTCATGGTGTCCCAAATTTCTTGGACATTTTGGTTCATGACTTTGTTGGCTTTAGTGTTTCCTTCAACTGATGAAACTATTTCTTCTACTGTATCTTCAATGCCAGAAATCCTCTCTTCCATCTCTTGCATTCTGTTGGTTATACTTGCATCTGAAGTTCCCGATCTTTTACTCAGGTTTTCTATTTCCAGCATTCCCTCTGTTTGTGTCTTCTTTATTTTTTCATTTTCCCTTTTCAATTCTTGGACTGTTTCCTTTGTTTGTTTCATTGCTTTTTCATGATTTTCTTTCAGTGCTTTATTGTTTTCTTGCAGGACTTTATTGTTTTCTTCCAACACTTTATTGTTTTCTTGGAGGGCTTTATTGTTTTCTTCTAATTTGTTTGCCCTTTCCTCTAGTTGTTTACAGCGTTCTTCCAATTTTTTTGTCTTTTCCTCTACACAAGCCTCTACCTTCTTCATGATGTTACTCATAAGGCTACTTTCTTCTGCTTCTTCCAATTTTTGGTGTTCAGGTCTAGATGTTGGAGGCGGGCTAGGTTCTGGTGATGCTGTATTGCTCTTCATTTTGTTGTATGTACTTCTGCCTTGACGTCTGCCCATCTCCTTGTGGTTCCTTCTTGGTCTTATCAGTGTACTTGTTTCAGAAAGAGCTGACAGATTCAGGAAGTCTCTCTCTCTTGTCCAAAAGGCAGTTCTCTTGTCCAACTCTGGTCCAGAAGGGAAGTTGGGGGCAGGATGGGAGCTGGTGGCCGGTCTCTAAGTCTCAGGAAGTGGCTGGGGTCTCGGGCAAATGGGCATGGGGGCAGGGCATGGAGATTTCAGGGGCTGCCGGGGGGCTTGAAAAAGGGGATCCCTCCCGGTGGGGCTAGAAGGGGACCTGCCCGGTGGCCAGAACCTGGGGCCAAGTTGGGCAGGTCTTCCCGGAGTGGCTGGTGCCCAGGGATGGGGTCCGGGGTTGGACCCGGATACTCACCTCTGGTCCAGAAGGGAAGTTGGGGGCAGGATCAATAATCAGGTTTTTTAATTGTAGTCAGGCTAAGTACTGATGTAATTAATTACAGGGATAAGATTTACTCAGTCCCTTGTATATGTTTTCAGAGTTGAGCTTAAAATAAGTAACTAGAAATAAAGTTTGTCCATTCGGATATACCTGGATAACCCTCATACTTCAGAGATCTGTAGAATATGGCATTTAAATGTTGACCTAAAAGCTTATTATAATACACAGACTTCCAGATCCTAGCAGTGACCCAAGGTCTCCAAAGAAGATTAGGTACAAGACACCACAACGTCTCTGCTTGGGCTATGGCAATGCTGACCACAGAGTAAGATGATCCAATGCAACGCCTGCAGCCAGGACCCAGTCCAGACTGTGGACAAGCAGCAGGACACTGGAATTGATCGCACCCTTTTGCCTGGACAAAGTAAGATCAGTCTTCCATGTCCCTATTCCACAGGAAAAAACTCTGCTTTATGGGCCTGATGTTGGAAGAAGATGATGCTGTTCTGACTGGTGCCTCCAATGCTACAAAGACCTGGAAATGGACTGATCCCTGTCATTTGTAGAATTGGAAGCTGCTTGGTCTGCACTCAGATATAATTTATCCTTATCAGATCTCTGATAGAACTGATAGCTTGGCTAGCTATAACTTTGTCAGCTTGGCAGCTTCAGACAGCCAGATCTTTCTACAAGGCTATTATAGCCAGCTGGTTAGCTCATTTTTAAGAGAATGTACTAAGATATAAAAATTTAAACAAATCATAAAAAACTTAACTATGGGTTTAAGAAAGGTCTGAGGATATGAAAGCTTATAAGCTTTGAGGATCTCAAAAATTATTTAGATTATGAAAAATGTTTCAGATTGCTCTCTCATTCTATGATATAACAGTTCAGAGCTTAACATTTAATAGAGTTCTGATAAACTAGTAGAGCAATGACTACTTACTGTTCAGTCACAAGCTCAACATTTTAGATTTATTTTAGTTGTCATCTATAAACCTAGAAATGTTTCTCATCGGGCCAAAAATCTCTGTCCTATTTATACCTGGCTCTCTTGACAGAAGGAAAATACAAACATATTTAACCTAAATCTGTAGTTCTTGCTGGGACTCAAAGGTATGAATCCATTTCTGCTTTTTGCAGGTACCCATCATCTGCTTTGTCTATGATATGGATGTCAGTACAGATTGGTAATACTAATGTATCTAAAACTTTTATGTCATTTTGTAAGATAGTTTGTGTAGACCTCAGAAGATTAAAAGTGTCATAAAACTTGGATCCACTTCACAGAGGTTGGAAGGACTCCAGATAGGTACAGTATTGAGGACTATGGGGGTCCAGCCCCTTAATAGTCCCCTCCCAGGGTCTGGGAAGAATCGACAACCAGCTGATAATTAATCTTTGATGAAAAGAAATGAATCTATGTACATGAAACTCCTTAGTCCATACACTTTATTATTCTGTGTCAGTTCTCTCTTTACAAGCTTTTATTCTGCCCTCATTTTTAGCTCTTTTCTTGCCTGATTTCTCTCTACATTTATCTGCTGTCCCCTCTAGGTTCTATCTTAATTCCTTCATCTTTGTTTTTCCCCTTCATGGTTCTCATCCATCTAGTTCTTTCCTATATCAGCGCCTCTCCCATCTCCTTCTCTCTCATCTTGTTCTTCCTCATCTTGTTCTTCTCCATCTAGCTCTTCCTCATCTTCCATCTCATTCCTCTAGTCCTCTTTTCTAGCCCTTCAATTTAGTTCTTCCCCATCTCAGTTTGTTCCTCTCAAGTTCTTACCCATCTAGTTCTTCCATTCTCTTTTCTCTTCTCCATCTCCTTATTCTCTCAGTTCTCTGCATTCCTCCTAAGTCTCCCAGAATCCAGTTATAAACTTAAGCAATAGCAATCCCCTAGTCGAGCAAGGTCACCAGGCTTGAATTCTACAGGGTCATAAAGGCAGGTAAGAATTTTCCTCAGGCAGTGACCACCAGGCTTTCTTTTATAATCCAAAATGGGAGTGGTAAAAGAGGAGGTCAACTGAGTGCTAATGACTGTTAGTATATGGAAAACAGGGTCTATGTACTCAGTCTACATTCTGAGAAGTGGTTAGTGTTGTGCCCAGATCGCAACCCCCAGAGAGACCACCAAGGATGAGCATACCAGAATGCAAAAGCAAGGTTTACTTCTGCTACAAGTCATGACAGGGAACTCATCTCAAGCCATCTCAAGTGAGGCAGGGAAGAGTTACTCTTTCTTGGGGAAGTTAGTTTTTATAGGCAAAACCCATAAAATTTCTTAGAGGGGAGGGGGTTAGTACAGGTCCATCCTTGATTGGTCTAGTTTTTCCCGGGCCTGGACTTTATCTTATTCTAGCTTATCTGTTTGCCCTGTCAGGAGTTTTACAACTCATCTCCGGGGTCTGGTCATGTTATCTCTGGAGAGGGACATCTTGTGGTTAATTGGTTACCATCAGACATCCTGACTTTGTTCTTTTGAGTTCCTGGGGCTGGCACCATCATTTCTGGGTACTTGAAACTGGCCTGGGTCTATCTATATTGAAATATCTTTGTCTAAGGCCCCCTTTTTGAGATAATAGAGTGAGGGTCTTGTTGTGCCTAGATCACATCCCCAAAGTCGCCACTGGAGACTTTAGGTACAGAATGCAAAAGTAAGGTGTATTCTAAGTTTACAAGCCGATAGGGAGGCTCTTCAAAATCTCTCACTCACAGCAGGGAGGTTGGAAGGAGCGCTCCCCTTTCTTTGTGAGGCTAGTTCTTAAAGGCACAGACCATATAATTTATTTTAACCCGCCTCCCTTTTTTTAGTCTTTTGGTCGAATATCCTGACTCTGGGTTTTCCAAAGTCCCTGTAGCAGATACAGCCACCTGGGGAAAAGGGGTCTAAGTTCTTATCTACCCTTAGGAATCCTGGTTTAAGCGTCTCTTTGTCTGTAGGGGATAGAGTGGGGGGGTTTTACTGAGGTATCACAGTTAGGTAAGAAGTTAGGGGTCTATAAAGTTAGTAAGGCTGTAAGAAAGGAGAGTCCGGGCTAAATTGTGTAAAGCTATTACTTAATGTCCACCTCGCTTAGGTGGTGTCTCCTTGTGGAATTTATCTTAAATCAGGGGACTAGCATGTGGTGGTCTGGACTGTTATTACTGTTAGTCCTTGAATGTGGCTAAGGGAGAGATCTGATTCCAGTGCTGAAAGGAAAAAAATGGATGGGCTGGGGGGAAGGAAGCCTTTCTTGAGGCAGTTCTCCAAATACCTTGAACATACATGTCCAAAGAGTGATCAGTTCACACTGTTAGCAATTCTTAGGGAAAAATCAATTGGGAAAACTATGAAGGCACACATGATTTTCACAACAGAAGACAGCTGATATATAACAAGCTAAATAACACCAAAAGCTCCCTGGAATTTGGCTTCCTCTGGAGGAATTCCCTGATCCCTTCAGGTAGTGATTTTGCCATAACCAGCCGAGTTCTTATGATATATATATTCCTGCCACCTGCAGCAGTACAGCTTGAATTTCCCCACTTGTCTATTCCGAAGGATGATATTTTTCTCTCTCCTGGTCTTGGAACTCCTACTCTTCCCAGTTACTAAGAAGGTGGGCCTAAGGGTTCCAAATAAGTTCATAAATTTTAACTTCTGTTCCTAGTTTAAGTTTATCTCAACAGATTTCCACTTGGCTGGCAGACACCTCCAAGCTTCAGTTGCTGAGTACACTGCTTTGGACGACTATGAGCTCTGGTCTTCCTAAAAGCTGACGTGGACTGGCCCAGCCAATGTGATTGTTCCCTGACTCTGAAGAATCAGATAGCCACATGCTTCTGACAGATGCCCCATTGCTCCACCTTTGACGAGCCTTTCAGCCTTTTAGGAACCCTGACAATGGCACCCCAATACCAGCTTGACGCATTTCCAGAAGAGAATATATCATCCCATGTTCCCTGTTCAGAAAAGGCTGAAATGCTGGGTCAAAAGGAAACTTTGTGGCATAGAGGCAAGATGGCCAACCATAATGCCCATTGACATACCAGGAAAATAGGTTCAGAGTTGTCAATAGATTTGACAAATAATAAAATAAATTTATTAACTGAAATGGTTCTGCAATAAGATAAGACACTTGACCTTATTTGAGCAGAACCAAAGCGGTATTATATAAGATCATAATCTGGTTGTATTCAAAGATCAGAACTACAGGGCCTTAAAAATGGCAATAGATATAGATGTCGATGCCCTAGAAAAATCTGTAAGCTAATGGTTCTTAGGAGATGTAGGACTCATGATTGAGTTCTGTCTTTGGTACTTGGAAGAGGGGAATGTGGAGGGCTCCAAAACAGCTTGACCACACAGCAGCCATGACAGGCTTAGGGGCCTAGACACAGCCTCTGTGAAAGGCTTACTGGCAGGCAACACCCAGAGCCAGGAAAAGCCTTAAGCTGATACCACCCAGGGATCCACCCAGGGATGAGGAAGTACCTGACATCCCAAACATTCCAACCATTAGATAAGGTGGCCAGATGTCCTTGAGTCCAGCACACACCTTTTTTTGTTTTACAGATACCCCTAGACAATTGTCAGGTCCTGGACTCTGGAAATCCCCTCACCTCAACCTCTGCTGTGATAAAAACTCTGCCCCACCTGAGCTCAGGGCTTTCTGCTATCACCACTGCATCAGAGAGACAGAGAGACCAAGCTCAGAGCTTGAAGATAACAAAGGCTCTTTGCTTTTACATGCAGGATTCGGTCTCTGTGGTGGTCTTTTGGGGGTCCCCGTGACCTGGGCATAACAGTCCTAGCTGAAGCCCTCCTACCTGACCTCCATCTCACAGACATCCACCCGACTTTGCCTCCCCATTGCTGGTAATGAAAGGCATGTGCTACCACATTAGCCAAGTTTATTTTCACTAGATGAATTGCCCTCCTTATTATCACTGGCAATGTTCTTTGTCCCCCATCTGCCTCAATTTTAAAGTGTGAGACCAAAATGAGCCATCTTAGAAATAAGACCAAAATGCTTTCACCCTAAAATTAAGGCCTGAGATTTCTCCTTTTGAGAACAGGCCAGAAGTTACTGAGACCAGTCAGTTCAGATTCCAGAAACCAGGAAGTGTAAAAGTACAGAGTCACAAGGTAGTCAGGAGGTAATGGCTGCCGGACTATGGAATGTCGTCTCCCTGGCCCCCTAGGCAACTGCTTGACCATAGAATGTCCCAACTCTAGTTTCCATAGTGACTGTGTAATCACCAGATGCCCCCATCTGGGGGCAGCCAATGAAAAATGGTGGTGGGCAACTACTTCCTTAGAAGGAAAACTAAATTGTGATTTCTGGAATTCCTACAAGCGAGCCAATCAGAATTGTACCTGTACTAGCACCCCTAAATGATGCAACCTTGTGACTTTTCCCTTTAAAAACTGAGCTTGCAGACAGGTGGGCGCTTCCTCCAGCCTCCACTGCGTTGGATGTATTGGACGAAGTCCCTGCCTAGGCTTGTATTGCTTTTGGATATCCAGAATTAAACCTTGCTTTTGCATTCCGGCATGCTCGTCTTTGGTGGTCTCTCTGGGGGTCACGATCTGGGCACAACAAAAGTCGACTTGAGTCTTTTGACTATTGTGAGGATTGTCACTTTAATCTTAGACATACTTTCTGTAGTTAACACGAGTGGTTGGGTCTGACTTGTTTTCGAATCTAATCTGACAATTTATACTTTAGGCATTCAGGGCCATTTTTAATTCATTTAATACGGTACGTTCTTAGGCACGCCATTGTCTTGAAATTTGTTTCCTATCACGTTCTGGAATGAACAAAAATTTTGTGTAAATATATGAAACAACAAAAGTGACCTTGAAAGTTCAACAGTGTCGTGTTACCACAAAGGTACATTTTTCCTACAAACACGAAGCGTTCTTTTGTATTTGTTTAGGATACCTTCACATGTTAATCATTTCATCCTTCAACACACAGTTCTGTTGTCACATACCGATGTGGCCCCTCAGTAACACTTTCCTATCTAGGTAACAGGGACAGTGAACCAACCCTGGACGGGTCCAGAACTTCTGACTCTCCGAAATCTCTGATGTAACCTGTCTGTCCTCTCCACGTTTAAAACCAATCAATACTTGAATTCAGTCCTTTGAAATGTATCATAGTCCCTACCATCGCACAGAGAGGTGGAATCTTTCTGCAGTGGGTCTCAGGGAAAGCGTAATCAAAGCAATTATCTGATTTTATTCCAATTAGCACTTTAAACTCCTGCTCATCTGAACACCCAGTAGGAGGGAAAATAAATTACTGAGGAACCCGGAAGCAACTTTTGATCACACCAGGAGCCTCCAGTTTAAGCGCGCATCCCTGTGGGAACTCCCAAAAAACCACTGGGCGGAGCTCCCAATCAGCTGGCCCAAATGCATGCTGGGATTTCTCGTCGAGAAGCTTGGCTTCCTGTACTTCTGGACGCCGGAACTACATTTCCCATGAGGCACCGCGCTGGACAAAAGCCTCACCTTCCGGTGTCCTGACTGAGGTATCGCGGATGGTCAGTGCTTTCTGGTGTGAGTAAGAAATTGTAACGGGCCTAATTCTCCACTGAGTAAGGCGGAGCCTGGGTGTGGGTGTGGACGGTGATGTGGGGTGAGCGGATGGTGAAGTGTGTGAGTGTGTAGGGACGGTGGTGCGGCGCGCGCTGCACCTCGAGCTCTCTGCATTGTCTGGGTCACTGCCAGTCGCTCTCTGCTCCTGCTTTCTCTCAGGGCCACAGGGCTGAAGAAGAGGACCAGGCTTCAGTAACGAGAGGTCAGGGACGGAGTCTGAGGGAAGCTTCCCCTGAGGTCCAGACTGGAGCTTGGGGCGAGCCTTTGAGGCCGGAAGCGCCTCCGAGGGTCGCCCAGTAGGGCAGCTGCTTGTGGAGTCCATAACTTTCTCGGAGCTCTAGCCGTCGGGAGTGTTGTGGGAGTGAAGGAGAGCGCTCGCTCGGACGCACAGCCTGGGATCTCCTGCTTGCCCGGGCTCCCCGAGTCCGCCGTTATTCAAATGAGGGCCTGGAGAAGAATGCGAACGTTACTGCTACACTTCTAAGATTCGAGAGTGAGTTTGCTCCTTCTTCCTGTTTGAGGAACGAGGTTGTAGTTTTAGAATATAGAATTGTCAGTAAGTGAAGGAGGAAGATGTAAATTGATACCTCCGCCACTGTGGCCCTTAACTTACATTGTCCCCTCCCTTTCCACTTAATATTCACATAATCGTTTCAGAGATCCTTGACGTCTTCTCTCTACAATCACTCCATTTGCCCAAGATAGATAGGAACCTCCAGAGGTTAGCGTTAGCGCTTTCAAACCCCGATTTGGTAAATTGACTAGTATTCTGATGGCATCACACATTAGGTGACTTTTTATTTATTTATATTATTTATTTTTATTTTATTATTTTTATTTTATTTTTCTGTAGCTGAGGGTCGAACCCAGGGTCTTGCGCTTGCTAGGCAAGCACTCTACCACTGAGCTAAATCTCCAACCCCTATTTTTATTTTTTTTAAAGATTTTATTTATTATGTATACAGTGTTCAGCCTGCAGGCCAGAAGAGGGTAACAAATCTCATTATGAATGGTTGTGAGCCACCATGTGGTTGCTGGGAATTGAACTCAGGACCTCTGGAAGAATAACCAGTGCTCTTAACCTCTGAGTCATCTCTCCAGCCCGTGACTTTTTATTTTAAAGGTCTTCTCTTCAAAGCAGGGAAAGAATAGAAGTGATAGGCGATTTCTGTTCACTAATGAGGATTTCAGGAGTGGGAAAGTAATAGCACTAAATTTGACATCTTTGAGAGTCATTTTTAGTAATTTTTAGGGTGTCTGTGTGTGGAAACGGGTAATATTGGCCAGATCCAGACGAGCAATGCTGTGGTTGAATGTGGAGATGTGGATCTGTGTGTCCGGGTTGGAGTCTAAGTTCTGTCTTTTTCCGGATCTCTAGCCTTGTCATGTACTTCAGAATGACCGTAGTAAAGTCTGTTAGTGCAGTGCCAGCCATACAGTAAGGGCCTGTTAGTGCAGTGCCAGCCATACAGTAAGGGCCTGTTCTGTTTCCTGTTCTGTTTTAGCTGTTGCTTTGGATTCATCTCTTCAGCTCTCTGTAATACAAGGGTGTGTTAGAAATAATATGATTACTGGTTGTATTTTTAAGAAAATGACTCAAGAAAAGAAAAAGGTAACTTTAAGGTATACCCTTTATTCTCAGCACTTGAGAGACTGAGCAGGAGAATTTCTGTATGTTTACGGCCAGCTTAGTCGACACAATAAGTTCCAAGCTAGCTGGGGGGCACAGTAAGACCCTACCTCAAAACAATGAAATGAAAATGAATGTGCTAATGTAGAAGAGATTTTTTTTTCATATTTTAGATCAAAATTTTGGTATTGTGTGCAGCATGATAATTTGGAATCTTTATGTCCTTTGGGATGTCTCAATCTACCTGTCACATGTTTTAGTGAGCACACTCAATGTCTACTCTCCGAGTCTTTCAGAACCATTAATCATAGTCACTGTGTTGCGTGATGTATCTGGAGCTTGTGTTGTGGAGCTGAACTTGTGTGGTTCTTGATCAGCATCTTCCCAACTCCCTTATGGATCTACATCTCCCACTCTCAACCATGATGCTGCACATCCTGCCCCAGCCACTCACACCCCCATTCCCTCAGCCACTCACATCTCCATTCCCTCAGCCACTCAACCTCCATTACCTCAGCCACTCACACCTCCATTACCTCAGCCACTCACACCTCCATTACCTCAGCCACTCACACATCCATTCCCTCAGCCACTCACACCTCCATTACCTCAGCCACTCACACCTCCATTACCTCAGCCACTCACACCCCCATTACCTCAGCCACTCACACCTCCATTACCTCAGCCACTCAACCCCCATTCCCTCAGCCACTCACACCTCCATTACCTCAGCCACTCAACCCCCATTACCTCAGCCACTCAACCCCCATTACCTCAGCCACTCACACCCCCATTCCATCAGCCACTCAACCTCCATTCCCTCAGCCACTCATACCTCCATTCCCTCAGCCACTCACACCTCCATTCCCTCAGCCACTCACACCTCCATTACCTCAGCCACTCATACTCCATTACCTCAGCCACTCACACCTCCATTACCTCAGCCACTCACACCCTCATTACCTCAGCCACTCAACCTCCTTTCAGCAATTCACACCTCCATTACCTCAGCCACCATTTAACTTGTTCTTGTGATAGAACATTTTCAGATTCGGCATGAGTGAGATGGTAGATATTTGTCTTTTTGTTAAAGATTAATTATTTTTATTCTAAGTTCTGTGTGTGTGGTTATATGTACATGAGCACAGGTGCCCTCGGAGACCAAATGTAAAGAATCCACTGGAGCTGGAGTTACAGGCGTTGTGAGCTGTCGGGGAACTGAACTCCTCACCTCTGGAAAAGCCATCCCAGCTCTTAGCCTCTGAGCCATCTCTCCAGCCCCACCATTTGTCTTTGTGTCTTTAGCTTATTTCCCTTGTTTTCCTCCATGTTCACCCATATTGTAGTAAATGGTTGGATATTGTTGCACTGTGTCCGTGAACCTCGTTCTGGATTTGCTTTGTCCCTTCATCCTTAGGATGGCATATCACAGATGTGTAAATTATTTTGGAATAAATGTGAGAGTGTAAATGTCTCTTTGAGGTACTGATTTGATTTCCCTTGTATGTCCCTACTCAGTAGCGGGATCGATGGATCATGTGACAGTTATATTTGTAATTTTTGAGAATCCACTATATTGTTTCCAACAATGAATATATTAATTAACATTTTCTCCAGTGGTTTTTCTTCCACATTCTCTAAATTGTGTTTTCTTTCTGTTAGTGGACACTTTTTTTTTTTTAATTTTATTTATTTTATTTTACAATACCATTCAGTTCTACATATCAGCCACGGATTCCCCTATTCTCCCCCCTCCCACCCCCTCCCCTTACCCCAGTCACCCCCCCATTCCCACCTCCTCCAGGGCAAATCTTCCCCCGAGGACTGCGATCAACCTGGTAGACTCAGTCCAGGCAGGTCTAGTCCCTTCTTCCCAGACTGAAACAAGTGGTAGACACTGTTTTTAAAAAGATTTGTTTCATTTTTTTTTATTTTATTTTATTTTATTTTTTTTATTTGTGAGTGTTTGGCCTACATGAATGTATTTGCACCATGTCCATGCCTGATGCCTTAGGAGGCCGGAAGAAGGTGTGAAATTCCCTGAAATTGGAGATAGGGATGTTTGTGAGCCACCATGTGGGTGCTGGAAATGGAACTCAGGTTATGTACAAGAGCATAAAGTACTCTCAAAATACTGGACTATCTCTCCAGCCCCCCCCCCCCCGTAATTGACTGTCTTATCAGGCATGAGGAAGCCTCTCATTGTGATTTTTTTGTTTGTTTGTTTGTTGTTTTTTTTTTTTTTTCGAGATAGGGTTTCTTTGTGTAGCTTTGCACCTTTCCTAGAACTCTCTTTGAAGACCAGGCTGGCCTCGAACTCACAGAAATCCACCTGCCTCTGCCTCCCAAGTGCTGGGATTAAAGGCGTGAGCCACCACCGCCCAGCCCTCTCATTGTGATTTTAATGTGTATCTCTCTGATGCTTATTTTTCATGTACTTCTAATCGGCTACATTGATGTTCCATGTGGGGAAATGTCTGCTTGTGTGTTTGCCTGTTTCCTTATTAGCATGTGTCCTTGTCACTGAATTTTCTGCATTCCTTGTAAAGTCACTGTGCAGGAAGAGTTTAGATGTTAACTCCACATCAGATATGTAGTTTACAAATCTTTTCTCCCATTCTCTAGATCATCCTTCTACTCTTGATTGTTTCCTCTGGTGTGTAAAATTTTTAATTTGATGTAAATCCCATTTGTCCATTTCCTTTTGTTGCTTGTGTTTTTATCCAAAATGTCCAGTATCATTGAGGCTTTCCTGTTTATTTTTTTCTAGTAGTATCAGTTTAAGTCCTTACATTGTAATCTGTTTTGAGTTGACTTTTGCATATGGTGTGACTGAAGGTCTAGTGTCATTCTACTGCATGTTAAAATTGAGTTTGGCCATGGCCACTGATTGCAGAGGTTAATGTGGAACCCGTGGGCCAGGCTGGTCTGGGACACTGAAGAAGCCTCTTGCATCTGCCTCCCCAGTGCTGGCAGTGTAGACCTATGCTACCACATCTAGAAGGACTTCCTGCACTTCCATTTATGGCTTTTGGGATCACAAGTTTATGAAACAAAGGCAGTCGTAAATGTCATGAGGTCACATCCTGAACCATCACAGACATGTATAAATGTGTGCTGGGGTGATGGCTCAGTGGGTACAGTGCATGCAAGCATGAAACTATGCAATGCCAGATGCAGCAGTGCATGTCTCTAATCCCAGCCCTCCTACTGCAAGATGGGAGGTGGAGACAAGAGAATTCCTGGAAGGCTAGCTAGCCTGCTGTATGCAGAGTCAAGAGGGAAGAAGAATTAAGAAAGAAGGAAAATTTGTACATGAATTTTGTGGGGAGACAAAATGTATAATTTCTTAAGATTATCAGATATATATTTGAGAGTTGGGCATGGTTGTGCATGCCTGTAATCCCTGCATGAGAGATGGAGAAAAGAGCATTAGGAGTTCAGGGCCAGTCTAGTATAGGCAAAAAAGTAATTAAACAAACAATCCCAAAGTGTATTGAACCAAGGCTTAGCTAGACCTGTTGGGTAGAACACTGGTTCCCCATTTGGTGATGGCTGTTTGCTAGGCCCACATTGTAGGGAGTTCTGAGGATGTGTGTGCTACTCAGAGCTTGAGTAGAGGTTGATACTGCTGAAGGTTGTACAGAGCACGACATAGTCCTCCCACACACCTCAAACCAGAATAAGTATGTCAGCAGTGTTGAGGTTTAGAAACCCACTGCTAGACTCAAGACTTAGGACACATAGAATGAATTTAACATGATGTTATACAAAATATTGGTATATATTGAAAGAGGGAAATAAATTATTCCTCCTGTTACAGCATGTTTTGTAACTAATTATAAAGGATCATAGTTTAGATGCAGGAGCAGCCAGATCTCTTGGGTTCCAGGCCAGCCTGGTCTACCATTCAAGTTCCAGGACAGCCAGGACTACACAGAGAAACCCTGTCTCAAAAAACACAAAACAAAACAGAGTCGTCTTTGTGTAGACTCCTGTCTGCTTCTAATTTGTGTGTGGGAGGCTATGAGCAGTGGGTGAGGAGTGTGTGAGTGGGGATGCTTGAGATATAAAAGTAGTCAATGAAATCATGCTGACCTAAGTCAGTCTGGGAACATCAAGTCACAATCCACTGAAAGGCTTTCTTTTTGTCCCCCAGGGGAGGATCCTGAAGAAGAATGGCCAGCTCTAGTTCTCAAGACATGGTCTGTGTAAGTTGACCTTTGTCTCTTTCCATAGGGTGACTTTCAGGTTAGGTGAGTGTTTGCTGTCTTCCTCTTGTGAAGCTTCCCAAGGACCAGAAATCCTCCAGCCCAGTCTGCCCCATTACAGTGAGGGTTGGAAGACCAAAGCACTTCCTGTCTGTGGCTCTTTCCTGCTGGTTCTGGAGTTTGCTTTGAATGCATCCCTGCACATCTGCTTTCTGCTTGGTCTGTGGTCAGGGAGGACTGTTGTTGCAGAGGAGGTGACAGTCCACAGGGAAGCAGGGTCTTTGGGGGTTTCAGAATGTTGAGGTGATGGTCTCCTTTGACTGCACTGGGAATCCTGATTGACATCTTGGGTGTTTTCAGGCTGATGACACAGGCTTTGAGAGTGAAAGGCCTTGGTGCATGTGTGTGATGAGATGACCTGCTTGAGGGGCTTTAAGAGAGAGTTCAGTGATGAGAGGGAAAGGTCATCCAGGCTGTGATTGGGAGGGGACTGTCGTCTCCAGAGTCCAGGAAGACCTGAGATACACTGTTTACCTTGAAAGTTTTTGTTAATATGCCAGTAATATGATCCCTTACATAGTTTATAGACTCGTACATAGTTGCAAAAGTCATTCTTGTGACAAAAAAAAAATCTTACTGATATCATCTGATACCATAATAAACTCAAGGACTCACACTATTTCTTAGCACTTTACACTGAACCCGGGTGACATTTTTCTCTTCTGGTCTGTAACTTGAAGGGTGTGGATAGAATGGAAATGCACATTTATTAGATGTGTAGGGTGTGTACTGTCATCCTTTACTGGGGGAGCTCATGCAGTCAGGTACTTTGAACATTTCCATGTCTTCTTCCTGTTCTTGAGTCCTCTGATTTTCCATCTTGAACGCTTCCCCAATTTCACTCTACTTGTGTTTGTGGTTTCAGGGATCAGTGACATTCAGAGATGTGGCTGTTGTCTTCTCTCGGAGGGAGTGGGCCTACCTGGATGCTTCTCAGAGGGTCTTATACAGGGACATAATGTTGGAGACCTACAGCAACCTCGTCACAGTGGGTAAGGCCATCTGTCCCCATGAAGGGGGGATGTGCTCTCTACACTGTTGGCTTTCCTCACTCTGAGTGAAAAGACAGGGCTATTTTTCCTGTGGTAGCTGAAGCTGGTCTTGGTGTCCCATGGCTGTCATTCCTTTACTCATAAGCCTAAGGCAGGAATATTGTTGTGATTTCAAGGTCACTCTCAGGTACATAGAGAATTCAAGGCTAACAGGGTGAGGCCCTTTTTCAAACAAAACAAACAAACAAAATGCAATAAGTAAGCAAATAAATAAATCAGTAAATATAATTAGGGAGTAGAGACACATCTTGGTGGTCTGTTCTTACAGAGTACCTGGGTTAATTCTAACACCAGAAGGTGACTGACAGCCATCTGTAACTCTATTTCCATAGGGATCTGATGCCTTCTTTTGTCCTCTATGTGCACATACATGCATGTGGTGTATACTTGTAGACAGATCCTCACATAAAGGAAATTTAAGTCAATAGAATTTTAAAGAGGTAGCTGAGTTCCTCCTCCTTCCCAAAGGAATATTGTGAGATTTCCTTGGTTGAAAACAGGAGCTTCATGAAGCACCTGCTTTTAGTCCACACCTTGGAGATCCTCTCAGTGAGCTCTGGGTTCAGGGACAGATGCTGTCTCAAAAACCAAAGTGGGGAGCAAAGAAGAAGAAACTTCACACTGCTCTCTGATCTGTACACACACACACACACACACACACACACACACACACACATGCTTATACACACTTGTGCACACGCCCTCATAAAAACATAAATATACTGTACATGCATGCATACACAACTAAATAAGAGAGCCTTTATGATTTACTTACTAGTGAATCAATAGAATCAATTCAAAACAGAAGTGGACATAGTGGACACATTCTGTTTCCCTCAACGAACACTTCCTTTACCTACTTTGTTGTGGAAGTTTGAGGCTGTGAATTTTTCATTGAGCAAATCTGTAAAAATGAGGTCCAAACATGAAAGAAGGCAACATAATTAACAATAATGATAACAGTTTTCATGGCTGGCAATATAACTCAGTGGTAGAGCATTTACACAGCATACTCAAGGTTCTAGTTCAATCCCCAGCATTAGAAAGTAAATAAATGGAAATTTTAAAAAATGATATTGTGTTACTGTAGGTCAGACAGTGTTCCAAGTACTTGAATATACTACTTAGTCTTAGTATCAGCCCTATCCAATAGATATCAGCAAAATTATTATTATTGTTGTTGTTGTTGTTATTTGGTGTTTTGAAGTCAGGTCTCATGTAGCATAGGCTGGCTTTGGAGTTCCTATGAAACTAAGGCTGGTTTTGAACTTCTCATCTGCTTCTACTTCTCAGGTGTTGTGATTTCATGTGTGTGCCACCATGCTCAGTTTTTATATGGGAAAATTGCTCATGGAATCTTATGAGAATTTTTAATGGCATTGTTAGTGAGCTGCAGAGATGAAGTTTACACTAGACAGTGTAGCATAAGGGTTCATGTTCTCCCACTATATGTGCTTCCCCTTAAATGACAAGCCCCTGTCTGCATTTAAATGACATTAAACCCTTTTCTGAAACAGCTGGTTTGTCATCCAGCTGGTTCTTCTCTGTCTTCTCTAAAGTCTTTCCTCAGTATTATTTAGGCTTTTTTTTTTTAAATTTCTTTTTGCATTTCAAGGGTCTTGTTATGGCTGGCTTATTCCCCACTGACTGGGCTGACAGGCATGATCCACCATGCCAACCTGTATAGACCTTTATAATAAATAAGTCTGTATTTTTAAAAGTCTGCACAGGCAACTCATGGTGGCACACACCCTTAATCCTAGCATTTGAGAGGCAGAGGCAGGCAGATCAAGGAAGTTCCAGGACAGCCTGGTCATCATATTGAGTTCCAGGTCATCCTGGGATAACTAGAGGGACTGAGTTTAAAATGTCTCCACATGTCATTTCTTCTTTCTTTTAAGTGGGAAGTTCCATTTCCAAACCCGATCTGATCGCCTTATTAGAGCAGAAGAGAGAGCCCTGGATGGTTGTGAAGAAACAGACAGACAGGCCCAGCCCAGGTGAGTAAGAGGAAGGTGTATCTCAAATTATAATTGATATTAATAATAAAAACCTGGAGTCAGATATCAGAGTGAAAGCTGAACAATCAGAGAAGCAGAGCAGCCAGCCGCTAGAAAGACTTCTTACCTCTAGGAATCCTGAGACTGAAAGGGACCAAGCTCCTGTCTCCACCCTGCTTGCACTTCCTCTCTCCACCCAGCCATATCACTTTCTCTTTCCTCCTCCCAGGTGCTGGGATTAAAGGCATGTGCCTCCCAAGTACTGGGATCAAAGGCATGAGATCCCAAGTGCTGGGATTAAAGGTGTGTGCCACCACTGCCTCACCTGTAATGGCTAGCTCTGCACTCTGATCTCTAGGCAAGCATTATTTGTTAGAGCACGAACAAAATATCACCACAGGAAGACAGGGCTCCAGAATTGCCAGGAACAGCATGTGGTCAGAGAATCGCCTCATGCCTGACACTGGGTTGACTTACTTTCTTCACATCACTAACGCCTGTGGAAGAACATGCCTGAGACCTGGGAAGGAAGTTAAGGTCTTAGCAAAGGCTGTCACAGGGCTTCTAGTTCATGAGTCACTAAGTTGTCCTCACCTTTTTCCCTCTTATTGGAGCAGTTACCCTCTTTCTATTATTGTAAATGTATTGCATTACTGGTTTTGTGTGTGTGTGTGTGTGTGTGTGTGTGTGTGTGTGTGTGTGTGTGTGTGTGTGTACATGTATGCAGGTACCCAAAGAGGCCATAAAAGAGTGTCAGATCCCCTAGGGCTGGAGTTACAGGTGGCTGCTGGTACTAGAACCCAGGTCCTCTGGAAGAGCAGTCAGTGTCCTTAACCACTGACCCAATGATAAGACAATCTGAACACCAGTGAATTCAGGAGCACAGTGAGGCATAGCAAATATTTTAATTGTATATCTTCATAGTCACTCTAATTAAGGTGTGATGGTGTGGCCTTTGCTTCTAACTGCAGCACTGGGGAAGTGGGAAAGGCTGATCCCTTGTCTTCTTGACAATTTAGTCTAGTTTGCCTGGCTATGCCAAGCTCCAGGCAATGAGAGACCCTGACTCAAAAAGAATAGGTAGAGAAGCCAATGAAACAACATGTGAGCACACATACAACACAGCCTTCTACCTAGCTTGGCATGGGGGCTGTGATGGCTCTTCTTGGTTGTCAACCTGACTACATCTGGAACTAACTAAAACCCAAGCAGCTGCATACACCTGTGAGCGCTTTTTCTTAATTAGGTCATTTGAAGTGGGAAGTACCACCTTTAATCCATCTTTTGAGGTACTAGATCCACCTTAAATCTGGGCTCCACCATCTGATAGCAGCCTGTAAATAGCATGTGAAAGAAGAAAGCTCTTTCATTTTGTCTGCTTCCCCTCACTCTGCTGGCAAGTCCATTCCTTTACTGGCATGAGAGACTACTTCTTCAGATTCCAGCATGTATTGAAGACCAGCTGAGACATTCAGCCTCATGGAGTGAACAACCCCTGGATTCTTAGACTTTGTGTTGTTAGACAGGCATTGTTGGCCTGGTTGGATGACAGCCTGTAAGCCACTCTCATAGATCCCATATATATATAGAGAGAGTGAACAATTCTCTTCCTCTAGAGAACCCTGTCTAATACAGGAGATATATCTGTAATAACAGAGTTTGGGTGGTAGAAGCAGGAAGATCAGAACTTCAAGGTTATCCTCATCTACATATTGAATTTGAGGCCAGCCTTAGCTACATGAGACCAAATCAAAACATGGGCTGGAGAGATGGTGCAGTGGTTAAGAGCACTTGCTGATCTTACAGAGGATCCAGGTTTCGCTCCCAATACCCAACGGATTTTCAACACCCAATGGAGGCTTTCAGTCACCTATAAGTCCAATTCCACAGGATCTGATGCTCTCTTTTGGCTTCCTTGGGTACCAGGCATGCAAATGATATACATACATATATGCAGGCGCTCACAGAAACACATAAAATAAAATAAATGAATCATTCAAAATAAACCAAAAAAAAAAAAATGCAGACAACAAGAGCAACAACAAAATCTTTTAAAATAAAGCATCACCGGGCGGTGGTGGCGCACGCCTTTAATCCCAGCACTCGGGAGGCAGAGCCAGGCGGATCTCTGCGAGTTCGAGGCCAGCCTGGCCTACCAAGTGAGTCCCAGGAAAGGCGCAAAGCTACACAGAGAAACCCTGTCTCGAAAAACCAAAAAAAAAAAAAAAAAAGCATCAAAAAGAACTACAGTCATCTAAATATAGTAATTGATAACATTAGGTGTCATGTGCTGTGTCTATGTCAACAACTACATTTTAAACATTTTCTGTTGACCTATTTGATGGTAAGTCACTAAAATGACACTTGATTCTAAGTATTTCATGTATCCATTGGTAGGATATTATCCACTAACAACCTTCCATCAAGCCTCCTTAATGTAAACAACTATTACTATTATCCTAAGAAAATTACGGTCTCAGGAGTATGCTCACATGTTCAGTTTTTTCTATGGGTTTTCCCATTTTGATGAACATTTTTGGTTTGACTTTAGTTTTGTGGACATTTCAGCATCAGACTTTTAGAATGTATTCACTATTAGGTTTCCTTAATCATCTTCCCACCCTCCTTTTATTGAGAATAGATTTTTTTTTTCACCAATAATGTATCCTTACTATGGCTTCCCCTCCTTCTATATCTTCCCTATTTTCCCTTGCCCCTCTCATCTAGATCCACTCCCTTTCTGCCTTTTTTAGAAAACAAACAGGCTTCTAAGGGATAATAATAAAATAAAATAAGCTGAAACCAAACTCCCACATTGGAACTGGACAAAAAAAAAAAAAAAAAACAGTGAAATCACCCAAGAGAAAGCACAAGAATTAGAAACTCACTTGGTTGCACACTCATAAGTCCCATATAAACACTAAACTGGAGGCCATAATCAACTTATGCACAAAGGACCTGGTGCAGGTTAGTTAGTGCAAGTCCTGTGCATGTTGCCTCAGTCTCCTTGAAATCATAAGTGCTTTGATCATGTTGAGTAAGAGACCCTTGTTTTCTTGGTATCTTCCATCTCTCTGGCTTTTACACTGTTTCTTTCCATCTTCTCTTCCACGAAGTTCCCTGGGCACTATGGGGAGGGATTTGATGGAAACATCCCTTTTAGTGCTGAGCATCCCAAGGTCTCATTCTCTGCATAGTGTCTGACTGTGGGTCTCTGCATTTGTTCCCAGCTGCTGCATGAGGAAGTTTCTCTGATGATGTCTGAGCCAGACACTGATCTATTAAGTATGGCAGGATGCCATTAGGTCCCATTTTATTACTTCTTTTTTCTTTTTGATTTTTAACACAGTAGTATTTGGTTTTACCTTAGATACCTGGGCTGTCTACTCTCAGGTCTTGGTCACTCATCCAGTATTGGGAATGTTGTATGAATCCTAATTGGTCTTATAATAAAAACCTGGAGCCAGATATTGGGGTAAATGCTGAAAGATCAGAGGAAACAAGCCACAGCCACTTCTCACCTCGCCAACTCCTCAGCAGAAAGGGGAGAGAGTTCCTGTCTCTTCCCACCTTATATGCCTTTCTCTGCCCAGCCATATCCTTCCTGTCTCAACCTTCCTAGTACTAAACGGTGTGTGTGCTTACCAAATACTGGGGGCAAAGGCATGAGATCCCAAGTGCTGAGATTAAAGGTGTGTGCCACCACTGCTTATCCTCTATGTTTAATGTAGTGGCTGGCACTGACCTCTGATCTTCAGGCAAATTTTTGTTGGTTAGAGTACAAACAAAATATCACCACATTTCTCCCTTTTTGTCTAAAATTAGAAAAGATTATAGCTAATATAAGAAAAAGTGTACACAGTAAGTACAATATGTATATACAATATATACAGTCCAGAATTACATTAACAATGTCCAGTTCATTAACATTTGACAGATTCCAAGAAAATAGTCCGTTATTTATCCTATTTTGGTGAGTCCAAAGTGTTGTACCTAATTCACTTTCTATCCTAACTTGTATTACCAATTGAAAACTATCTTTTGATGTCTTTCAAACTTATACACTTTACACCTCTTTTGTGAGTTTCTTTTCTGAATTTGTTAACAAGAAAAACTATAACTGCCTAGTCTTCAACTCCCTCAGAGACCCGAGAAGGAAATAATATTACCTGAGTAAGTGGGAAATGCAATCAAGCAACTTCCAAAAAATTTGAGAAATGACAGAAACATCTGACTGCCTGGACAGTCACCCAAGGTTCCTCTGCAACCTTGGGGCATCTGTCTTCATTGTACAGACCTAGCATATCTAACAGACTTATCTGTGAAGCAGGATTTTCTGAAGGACTGTCCTCCCTTGTCTTGGCAAGGTTCAGCAGTCCTTTTGTGTCCTGCTTGTCTCATCTGCACAGCATATTGTCAGCAGTCAAGGCAAGGGCCTTTCCTTGCCCAGTGGCTAACTTTTGCCACAAAGAAAGTAAACTCCATGAGGTATTTCTTCCATGCCCATCATCTTATCTGAGGTAGATTGGTGCTGCCAGGAACAGGCATGTCTCATTGTCATTAAAAAAAAGAACCTGTTATTAAAACATCTTAAATGTCATATTCAGTAGATCTCTGAAGTTTTGGAAGACTATTTGTCTATCTAAAATATATCTGTTTGACCTTGAAAACATACCTAACCTGACTACAAGTTTGATTGTAATAGGTGACCACTAACCTGCATTTCTTTATATTCTATGTAGTATGTAATAGTAACTTTCAAGGAGTAGAAATTTGTATTACATTGTTAAAGGAGATGTATACGTACAATACCTTCAACAAGATTAGAAATGTATGTACAGTATGTTCTAACAAAAATAATCTCAACTTTGTGTCAGTATACACAATTTGTATACAATATACAAAAATCCAATCCAATGTAAAATATTTAAAGCTAGTAGTTGCATTTGAAAAGTAGATTCAGGCCGGGTGGTGGTGGCGCACGCCTTTAATCCCAGCACTCGGGAGGCAGAGGCAGGCGGATCTCTGTGAGTTCGAGGCCAGCCTGGGCTACCAAGTGAGTTCCAGGAAAGGCGCAAAGCTACACAGAGAAACCCTGTCTCGAAAAACCAAAAAAAAAAAAAAAAGAAAGAAAGAAAAGTAGATTCAGTAATCTTATCATATCCATATCCTCCCTTTCTTCTTTTTAGAGTAAATTCAATAATCTACCCTTTGTCCTTTCATTTCTATATCTTTTTTTCAGAGTAGATTTAGTAATCTACCTTTTATCTCATATCTATATATTTTTTTTCTTTTCAAAACAAGGACCCTGAATCTAATATCCTTTGTTTAGCTTTTTTCCTGACCATTACCAGTAACAGCTTGTAATCAACAACCCTAAACAATGCCTAATATCCATAACCCATTGAATGACCAAAAACCAACCACCCCACCTCTTGGGAATATGGGTATTGTGTTCTTAAATTTACTTCCTACTGTCTGGGGGCGATGGCATCTTTAGGGGATCCTGAAAAGAAAAACTTGGGTTACTTGTCAAGTCCTGGGAGAGGTAACTATATCATTTGTTGTCCAGTCTCTGCATAATGGGAAAGCACAGTGTTTGTCTGAATTCCTGGCTAGTAGTAGTCTATGAGGTTGTATCATCTCAGCTAGCTACCTCAAAATTGTCCTGAGCTGTTTGTAGTCCAAAGCCAATCTTTGGGTAGTGTTTGTCAACTTAATGGTGTTATCATAGTTGGATCCCATCATCTTTTTGGAGACTTCAGAGGTTGCATTAGGTCAGATTATTCCTTTTCTTGGTAATTTTTTCCAGATAGTTCTTCCTTCTTTGGATTTTTATTTGACCAAAGGTCTGTAAATTCCTCAAGATGATTGTTTTTATTATCCTGAAAAGACAAAAACAAAACCCTTCCCAACCCTAACTTTGGGGAGTTTTCCTTTTGACAAGTTATAGCTGATGAAAGGAAAAGCATTTATTAGTTTTATAAGTTAATTTAGATTGAGTGGTCACTCTGTTTAATGTAATCCAAAAAGAAGTTTAATCACTTCTTTTAATCAAGTGGTCTCTCTTGTTCAAAAATAATCTTTTAGTTGCTCTGGGGAGGAGTTTCCTCCATGATAGGAAACAACTGAACCAAATTTGACATGGGGTCCCACGAAAGGTTCTTCAAGGCATTTCCCAATGGCAAAGGATTACCTTGACTGTCCCTTATTGAACTACATTCATTAGTCCAATGTCTGCCTTTGCCACATCTTCTGCATACTCGAGAAGGGAGGGGTGTTCTGTTGGGATTATTAGCAAAAACATTGTTTTTAGAAATGCCTTGTTCACAGTCCCTTTTCAGGTGACCTTGTTTACCTCAATTGAAACACCTACCATTTTGATTTTTCTTCAAACCTCTGGATATCACCTCTTCCAGGCATCATGATGGTTATGAGATTCAATATTGATTGTATCTCGGATCCATTCCTCTAGGGGTGCTGATCTTGCCTTTAATGGCCTAATTATCCTCTTGCATTGTGCATTAGCATTTTCAAAAGCCAGAGACTCAATCATTTTTTGTCTAGCTTCTGAATTTGGTATCATTCTATTTACTGCTGAGTTCTGTCTTTGTAAGAAATCAGTGAAGGTTTCTTTTGGGCCCTGTATAACTTTGTAAATGACTCAGTTTTCTCTCCTACTTCTTCAATTCTGTCCCAAGCATTCAATGCTGCCGCATGGCATAAGCTAGGGTGTAGTCATCATATAAAGATTGTCTTTCTGATATGTAGAACTGAATGGTATTGTAAAATTAAAAAAAAAAAAAATTGTCTTTCTACATTAGCATAAACTATCTCCCCAATAGTTGGTCTTGGGAGATTTCAATACCTCTACCCTACTTTTTGTTCAATGGTCTTAGCCTCATCCTTCCACCAAGTCCTCCATTGTAATTGGGGACCAGCCTCCAAGACTGTTGTAACCAAATATCTCCGGTCTTGAGGGATAATTCTATTACAAGTTGACCATGAATTTAACATCTGATTCATAAAAGGTGAGTACATGCCATATGAGACTACCACTTCCTTGAATCTCCTCAAATCTAACATTTGCACAGGAGTCCATTCAGTTCTTACACAGTCTGGGGGATATGTATCATTTGGCAATCCCTATAAGGTTACTGGATAAATTAAGATTGGCTGTTTGAAAGCCTTAGACTTTTTGTTTGTTTGTTGTTTTGGTTTTTCGAGACAGGGTTTCTGTGTGTAGTTTTGTGCCTTTCCTGGAACTCAATTTGTAGACCAGGCTGGCCTCGAACTCACAGTGATTCACCTGCCTCTGCCTCCCAAGTGCTGGGATTAAAGATGTGTGCCACCACTGCCCAGTGCCTTAGACTGTTTATCTGTAACCTTATAATGCAATGTTGAGGTTGGTTCTCCTTTAAATCCTCCGAGTATGAATATCTCTATGATGTGTGTTAATGAGTTTTTCTAAAACATTTATCTTGGCACTCATATTAACCAACTTTTTTAATGATAAAAGAGACATCAAACCAATAATACTTATAATTGAAATTACATAAATCCAATCTACATTAATTATCCTCTCATTTAATTGTTCCATTTTCAAACTATCATGCTATCAAACAGAGACCAAACACCCTCCATTGTAATAATGTTTCCCATTTTTCAATATGGGAAAAAACTCTCATGTTTGTTTCTTAACTAATTCCCCCTTTTAAGAAATCCCGGAGAGATGGCTCAGAGGTCATGAGCACGGACTCCTCTTCCAGAGGTCCTGAGTTCAATATCCAGCAACCACAAGGTGGCTCACAACCATCTGTAATGAGTTCTAGTGCCCTCTTCTGACCTGTTGTCATACATGCTGTATACAAAATAAACAAATAAATCTTTTTTTTTTTTTTAAAAAAAAAAAAAAAAGAAATCCCAATTGACTCTCCAAATCTGCTGACAATAACGATTCAGATGACAGTGAAATGAGGCAGCTACCTAGTGTGGCAGCAGCCTGAGGAGGGGGTCCAGGGAAAGCCACAAGTCTCTGGGACAGGGAGGAAGCCAAAGAGCCAGCCATCTGCACTGAAGAATGTTCAAAAACAAATAACTCTTGTGGCTTTTGCAGGCAAAGGTCTGTGGAGTCTCCTGTAGAAAGGCTATGACGGAAAAAAATCCAAGACTCCTTCAGAGGGCTTGGGGAAGAAAAGGAAAATCTAGCAGTGGGATAGTGGCTCTGGCTATGTGCAGCTTTCACCTGAGCTGGTGGCTGCAAAGTCACAGGCAAGTGGCTTTTGTGTGAATTCGTGCCCCAAAAGATTTATGCCAAATATAACACAAATCCTAATTGGTCTTATAATAACCTGGAGCCAGATATTGGGGTATATGCTGAAAGATCAGAGAGACAAAAGGAGCATCACCAACTCCTCAGCTGAAAGGGGAAGATCCTGTTTCCATGAATCCTCAGACTGAATGACACTGAGTCCTCAGCCAAAAGGGGAGAGTTTCTGTCTCTTCCTGCCCTATATGCCTTTCTGTGCCCAGCCATATCACTTCCTGTCTCAACCTTCCCAGTACTGGTATTAATGGTGTGTGTGCTTCCCAAATACTGGGAGCAAAGGCAAGAGAGCCCAAGTGCTGAGATTAAATAAAGGTGTATGCTACCACTCTCTATCCTCTATGTTTAATCTAATTTCTGGCTCTGTCCTCTGATCTTCAGGCCAATTTTATTGGTTAGAGTACAAACAAAATAGCACACAGGAATGGATTTCATCTCATAGATCTCATTCAGTAACCACAAGCTTTGTGCCACCATGGCTGTAGCATATCTTGCTGGGAGGACAAGCAAGGGTTTTTGTGGGCTTGGTCCAGGGGTTGCCACTTGTGAGTGGCTTGGTGTTTGTTTCTCTTTTACTAGTGTGTAGAGTACCTTCCTGTACCAAAGCACTGGAACATTGGGGTGTAGGCTGAAAGTCAGCAACAGTTTGACTTATCCATGTTGAATGAGTTGTGTAGGCATTGGCATCAGTTTTTGCACAACAGCCTGTAGTCTTGGCAACTGCCTTCTTTTGGGGCTTCTATAGCAAAGTTGGCCCTTTGGCCAACAATTCAATTAGATGTAATTCAGCCTCAGGACTGGAGGTTTCATTTGGTGACAAGAGATGATCAGTTGGAGCACTGTCTCCCCCATTATCTGGCAATTTGTTAGATTGCCTACATATATGTATATATTTTAGGAAGCTTCTACTGTATTGGGTTTCCATACTGGTCCTCAAATCCCCCTTAATTTTAGCTGTTTCTTCCCATATTTCCTTACTAATGCCCCTTTCTCCTCCCCTTCCCTGCTGGTGATGTCTTTCTGTTTGCTCTGAATGTGTTGCTCTGATTGATTGATAAATAAAACACTGATTGGCCAGTAGACAGGCAGGAAGTATAGTATAGGCGGGATAAGCAGAAAGGAGAATTCTGGGAAGTGGAAGGCTGAGTGAGGAGATGCTGCCAGCCACCGCCATAAAAAGCAGGATGTAAAGTACTGGTAAGCCACAAGCCACATGGCATCTTACAGATTAATAGAAATGGGTTAATTTAAGCTGTAAGAACTAGATAGCAAGAAGCCTGAGCCATTAGGCCGAACAGTTTAAATAATATAAGCGTCTGTGTGTTTGTTTGGGTCTGAGCAGCTATAGAAGCCAGGTGGATACAGAATAACTCCAGCTACACTTTCCAACTTAACCTCCCATTCTAGTCCCCCTATCCAACCATAACTTTCATATTTCTCTTTCCTAACAAGATCTATGTGACCCCTAGTCTCTTTTTATACCTAACCTCTGTGGTCTACAGGTTGTAGGTTATCATTGATTTAACAGCTGGTATCTTTATATATGTGATTACATACCATATTTGTCTTTATGGGTCTAGAATACTTTATTCTGATAATTTTTTGGTTCCATCATTTACCTACAAAGTTCATGACTTCAATTTTTTTTTTGTGCCTGTCCTGGATCTTGCTCTGTAGACCAGGTTGGCCTCAAACTCACAGAGATCTGCCTGGCTCTGCCTCCCGAGTGCCACCACTGCCTGGCTCAAATTATTTTTTAACAGGTGAGTAATACTCCTTGTACCACATTTCCGTTATGCATTCTTCTGTTAAGGGACATCTATCTTATTTCCAATTCCTGAATATTATGACTAGAGCATCAATGAACATGTTTGAACAAGTGTCTCTAGTAGGATGAAGGATCCTTTGGGTATATGCTCAAGAGTGGTATAGTTGCTTCTTGAGGTAGTTTGATTCTCACCTTCCTGAGGAACCATCACAAGGATTTCCACAGTAGCTGTACCAGTTTGCACACCCACCAACAATGGACAAGTGTTCTCATTAGTCTACACACTTGCAAGCATGAATGGTCACTTCTTTTATGAATTACCATTCTGATGGGTATAAGATGAAAGCTCAAAGTAGTTTTGATTTACATTTCCCTGATGGCCTAGGATGTTGAACATTTAAGTGTTTCTCAGCCATTTGAATTTTCTTTTGAGATTCTGTTTAGATCTGTACCCACTTTCTAATTGGGTTGTTTCCTTGATATCTAGTTTTTTGAGTTCTTTATATATTTTGGATATTAGCCCTCAATTGGTAAATTGGTAAAATCTTTTCCCATTTGTAGGCTGCCACTTTGTATGAATGACAGTGTCCTTAGATGTGCAGAAGCTTTTCAGTTTCATAAAGTCTTGTTTATTAATTGTTATTAATTAATAAATCTCTATGCCTGTGCTAATAGTGTTCTGTTCAGAAAGTCTTTTCCTGTGCTGATGAGTTCAAGGTCATCCCCCACTTCTTTTCTGTCAGGTTCAATGTATGTGGTTTTATAGTAAGGTCTTTGATCCAGTATGCAGGTTGGTAGGTATGGATCTATTTGAATTCTTGTACATGCAGGTGTCCAGTTTGACCAGCACTTGTTCAAGATGTTTTCTCTTTTCAAGTTCGTATTTCTGGCTACTTTTTCAACAATCAGGTGTCCATAGGTGTGTGAATTTGTGTCTAGGTCTTCAATTTGATTCTCTTGATCAATGTGTCAGTTTTTGTGTCAATACCATGCTATTTTTATTACTATATCTCAATAGTACAACTTGAGATTGCAGATGTTGATACCTCCTGAAATTCTAAGATGCAAATTCATAGCACTATGTACCTACATAAAAAAATAATTGGAGAGAGCTCATACTAGCAATGTAATACCACAACTGAAAGCTCTAGAAGCAAAAATAGAAAAAAAAAAAAAAAAAGAAAAAAATTATACCAAAAAGGAGCAGATAGCAAGAAATAATTAAACTCAGGTCTAAAATCAATAAAATAGAAACAACAAAGGAAACACATATTGGTTCTTTGAGAAAATCAGTAAGATTTACCAACCCTTACCCAAAGTAACTGAAAGGCAAAGAGAGAAGATCCAAATTAACAAAATTAGAGATGGAAAGGAGGACATAACAGACACTAAGGAAATACAGAGAATTTTATTTCCAGGTTTCCCTTAGTTTGGGTTTTCTTAATTGATTTATTTCTACTTCCATGTTTTAATCTGTTTTGTTTGTTTCCTTCCATAATTTATTTATGTTTTCATAGATTTCTTTAAGGGATTTTTTTCATTTCCTCTTTAAAGTGTATCATATTCATAAAGGCAGAACCTGGTGGCCAAGTCCATTTTGATATGTTAAATAGGCACCTCATCCTTGTGTTCCAGGTTTGAAACCTAACACACAGGAGAAAAGAACTAAGGTGCTCCACTAGGATCTGCTTAGTGCCCTAGGAATGAGGATGGTCTGCTACAGAGCTGGGGATGGGACTGGGGATTGAGGAATGGAGGGAGAGGTGAAGATCTGCAGTTAGTCTACCTGTTTCACTGACCAGAGTGCCTTTCGGGTTTCCAGGGAATCTCTGTTCCAGTTGTGGGTTGGGATAAAGCAGTGAATGGAGAAAAGGAAGTTTGGAGGTGTGGATCTGTGTGATATCTAGAGATGGGAGCAAGGATGAAGGGCAGGCTGTAGCAGGTAGTTTGCTGCAGATCTAGGCATGAGACTAGGGGAATGGATTTGGAGGTGAAGGGGGAATAGGTAAAGATCTGCAATGAGCATACCTGTTTCCTCTGGCCAGAGATCCTCAGTTTTCTTTAAAATTCTAATGTATTTTTCCCCCTTTCTTTCTGTTTTCTTTTTTAGCTGTTCTTATTTTTTTTCAGACAGGGTCTCATTGTCTAGTCCCAGCTTGCCTGGAACTCATGAAGTTGTTATCTCTGGCTTTTTGTTACTGGGATTACATTTGTATACCACCACTACCAAAGATTTTTGCCTCCTCACACCCCCCCTTTTTTTTCAGAATTCCAAATCCAGGCCAGTTTTCTTTTTCTTTTTTGGTTTTTTGAGACAGGATTTCTCAGTGCTACTGGCTGTTCTGGAACTCTGTAGACCAGGCTAGCCTTCAACTTAGATGAAAGGTTTCTGTACCCTGATATTAAGCCTCTCCACTGACACAGTAATCCAGATCAAATCAAATCAAGCAGAATTAAGAATTAAAAGTCCAGGTTTAATGAGTAAAATGTTCCTGGATGATTGTTTCGGCTTCCAGAGAGGAGACAGGGGGAAGAGACCTAAAAATCACATGGCCATTCTTTAAGGGGCAGTTTAAAAATCCTGTAGGTGTGATCTTGAGCATTTCTGGGAGATGAGAGGCCTTTTGGCTGGTTTTCTGAGACAGAGCAGGGTTTGAAAAAAACAGAGATGGGGAAGGAAGGGCTGAGGTGAAGCTTCTGTCTGAACATTAGAGATCCTCCTTCCTCTGCCTCCTGGGTGCTGGGATTAAAGATGTGCCAACTACTGCCTCTCCAGGCCAGTTTTCTTAAAGGATGACAGATAAATTATGTATTTGTATGGTATAGATTTTTTTTTCTCAGATTTGGTTAAAAAACTTTCACCATAGGGTATATATTTTAAATAATATGTAAAGAAGCACGTCAGATTTTTTTTCAGTATGGTTTGTTTTAATCTTGTAAAGCAGATGTACCTCCCCATTTCCAACCTGTTCCACTTTGAAGTGTGGTTGTCTTACTTAAACTTTCATTACTGTTGCTCTCCTTGCTCCTGTTCAGCTTCTCATAAAATCCTTAAGAGTCTGGCCATTCATTTAATGGATTGTGTGTGTCTGTGTGTGTGTGTCTGTCTGTGTGTGTGTGTGTGTGTGTGTGTGTGTGTGTGTGTGTGTGTGTGTGTTTTACAGGAAAATAAAAGTCTTCCTTTCTCTGTTTCTTTCAGATTTGGAGTCAGATTATAAAGTTCAAAAAACATCTGCAGACAATCATATTTCTAATAAAAATTTACCCAAAGAGAGTGGAAAGCATATAAGTAAAACTTTTGACCTCCAGGGCTCCAGTTTTAGTAATGGCCCCAACTGTATTACATCCAAGGCACTACAAAATTATCAAGAAGGAGATGCTAATCAAAAGATTACAAACAAGGAAAAACTACCTACTGACACCTGCCAGACTCCTACTCATAATACAAAAAAAACATATGAATGTACTGAGTGTGGGAAACACTTTGGTTGTAGTTCAGATCTTACTCAGCATCAGAGTGTTCATACTGGAGAGAAACCCCATGAATGTAAGGAATGTGGGAAAGCCTTCAGATTCCAGCAACAGCTTAGAAGACATCAGAAGTATCATAGTACTGAGAGACCTTTTGAATGTGATGAATGTGGAAAGGCTTTTCAACTTCCCAGCATGCTTAAGTACCACAAAACCATTCATACAAGTATAAAACCATTTGAATGTGAAGAATGTGGGAAGTCCTTCAAGCTAGTCTCCCACCTTGTTGAACATAGGAGTGTTCATGCTGGTGTGAAACCCTATGAATGTAAGGAATGTGGGAAAGCCTTTAGACTCCGGCAACAGCTTAGAAGACATCAGAAGTCTCACAGTGCTGAGAGACCTTTTGAATGTGATGAATGTGGAAAGGCTTTTCATCTTCCCAGCCTGCTTAAGTACCACAAAACCATGCATACAAATATAAAACCATTTGAATGTGAGGAATGTGGGAAGTCATTCAAGCTAGTCTCCCGCCTTGTTGAACATAGGAGTGTTCATGCTGGTGTGAAACCCTGTGAATGTAAGGAATGTGGGAAAGCCTTTAGACTCCAGCAACAGCTTAGAAGACATCAGAAGTCTCACAGTGGGGAGAAACCTTTTGAATGTGAGAAATGTGGGAAAGCCTTCAGACTTCCCCACCAACTAAAAGGACATCAGAAATCTCATAGTGGTGAGAGACCTTTTGAATGTGAGAAATGTGGGAAGTCCTTTAAGCGAGTCTCCCATCTTGTTGAACATAGGATTATTCATGCTGGTGTGAAACCATATGAATGTAATGAATGTGGAAAAGCCTTTAAACGTCGCTCAAACTTCTTGCAACATCAGAAAATTCATACTGCTGAGAGACCCTTTCAGTGTAAGGAGTGTGGAAAAGCCTTCACTGTTCTTGAAGAACTCACTAAGCACCAGGACATTCATACTGGAGAGAAATCATTTGAATGTCAGCAGTGTGGGAAGATATTCAGTTGTAGTTCATTGCTTTTGCAGCACCAGAATATTCATACTGGTGAGAAACCCCTTGAATGTAATGTATGTGGGAAGACTTTTAGGCTTCAGGCATACCTTTCTGAGCATCAGAAAATTCACACTGATGAGAAACCTTTCAAGTGCAAGCTGTGTGGATCAGCCTTCAGACAAAAGTCCCAACTTAGTGAGCATCAGAGAATCCATACTGATGAGAAACCATATCAATGCAAGGAATGTGGGAAATACTTTAGTCGACGTTCAAATTTAACTGGGCATCAGAGTATTCACACTGGAAAAAAAACCCTTTATTTGTAAAGAATGTGGGAAAGTCTTTAGGCTTAATATACATCTCATTCGCCATCAGAGATTTCATGATGGTGAAGGACCCTTTGAATGTAAAGAATGTGGAAAGGCTTTTCATCTTCCCAGCCAGTTTAATTACCACAAAAACATTCTTCATACAGGTCAAAAAACCATTTGAATGTGAGGAATGTGGAAAGTCTTTCAGTCGAGTCTCCAGCCTTGTTGAACATACTGGTGTAAAATCATATGAATGTAGTCAGTGTGGGAAAGCCTTTAATCGTTGATCAAACCTTAGTCAACATCAGAAAATTCATTCTGGTTTGAGACCCTTTCAGTGTAAGGAATTTGAAAAGGCCTTCACTGTTCTGGCAAAGCTCACTCAGCACCAGAACATTCATACTGGAGAGAAATCATTTTAATGTGAGCACTATGGGTTAGCCTTCACACCTCAGTACCAAGCTTACTCAACATCAGCTAATTCATACTTGTGAGAAGCTCTTTTAATGCAAGGAATGTGGAGGACCATTTTGATATTATTAGCAATTTCATACTGGTAAAGATCCTTATAAATGTAAAGAATGTGGGAAGTACCTTACTTGTGATAGATACTTTAAAGCACATCAAGGAATTCATACTAGTGAGAAGAAACTTTACCAGTGTTAAGAATTTGGTTGGAAATGAAAATGAAAGCTCTTTAGTCGAAAATGAAAGTTTGTTTGACACATAAAATTCATATTGGAAAGAAGCCTTATAGATGCAAGGAATGTGGAAAAGCCTTTAGCAGTAATTCTGAGCTACCTGTATATCAGAATTTATAATGGTGAGAAATCCTATGAAAGTCAGAAATATGGGAAAATGTTTAGATTTAGTTCAGCCTTCACTGCACAGCAGAGAAGACATACTGGCATGAAGCCCTAACACTATAAAGAATGTGGAAAGACCTTTAAGTAGAGCTCAGTCCTTAACATAAAGGAAACCATGCTGGTGTGAACCCCTATGAATGCAAGGAGTGTAGGAACATTTATTGAATTAGCTCAGCTCCTAAATCCCATCAGAGCCCAGTAGGCTTGAAACCCTGTGAATGTAAAGAATGTGAGAAAGCCTTTATTGTAAATGGTAAGCTTACAGGACATTAAAAATCCATAATCATCAGTTCTATGTGTTTAGGAAGGTAGACAAGCTTTTGTATGGAAGTTTTACTGAACATCAGAGGACTCATGGTCAAGACTGTTCCTGAAAAGAATGTGGGAAGAATAATCTGCCCTAAAATTTGGTCAACATCAGAGTATTCATATATTCTTGATGCCAAGATCCCTTAGAGAATCAGAATGTGGGAAGTATGTTATTCCAAGGAGGTATTCTGTTGAGAATGTCTTTGAATGTCAGAAATAATAGGGAAGACATCATGTTCTTGATTTACTTTCATCTTGTTAATTTTATAAACTTAATATATCAGTCACTTCTCAGCCAACTTAGGGAGAGCAGTTATTGGAACTAGGTTTATTTGTAGCATCTTCCTTGTCACTATTAACATCCTATGGCTTCTGTTAATGGCCAGCACAATATCTGCCAAAGTCATGGGGACAAGGTTTTAATTGATATAAAATCCTTGAAAGAGAATTTGCTTCATGCCCTCATTCTGTAAAGTAGCTTTTAAAGTGTTCTTGCTTTTATAGGCATTACTGTAACTGATATGAAAGACAAATCATACTGCAGATACCTTAGAAAATTCTCATGCATTTCTCCACTAGAAATTTAAAATAACTTCATTCTGTATACTTCTAATGCATGAAAAGGTACGTGAAAGGACTTTCATTGAGAATCCATTCTTTAAGTATTTGTGTGGAGTTGTTAAATACACAACTGTTAATGAATAAGTACTTTTTAAAAGGGGTTAAACACAGAAATTTCAAAAGGTAAAACCCTATAATGTGTGCTCTCTGCCCAGACATTAAGATAAGCTATACATTTGTGACAGGGCAAGACAGTGCAGAGGCTCCTCCATCTCATATTCTTGCTGAGGCCATTTTAAGTTTGAGCAGAATTTGACTAATGATGGAGAATCTTGTGAAAAATTCCCCAACTATAGTCTAGGAGCCAGAGGTCAAGATCATCCAGCTACTTTATCCTGGCTTCTGATTAACTGCATGGGCAAAAGCTCCCTTTCCAGCAGTTGAGCAAGATAACAGGATGTGGTTTTTTTCTTATAATAGCCCCTTGCTCTGAATGCTTGGGGCTACACTTCGATCCCAAATACCTGAGTGATGTTCTAGCAAACTGGAATAACGATTTTCAGTTGGCTATAAACTCTGGTCTGAATGGTCTTCTCTGGTGACCTTCCAGTAAAACATTAACAAAAATAGCCAAAATTGAAACTACTTATAAAAATACATGTGAGTTCAAGGCCAGCCTGGTCTACTGAGCGAGATCCAGGAAAGGCACAAAGCTACACAGAGAAACCCTGTCTCGAAAAAAAATATATACATGTGTAAAATTTTTTATATATATGGGAAAGTTGGAATAATCGACAACAGACTTCTATGTCCCACCTAGATTCAAAATTGTCAACAGTTTACTATGTTGATTCTGTTTTTCTATGTATATGGGTATTTGGGGCTGTGCCATTAAGAATACCTTTTAAAACCTGATGGTGGTGGTACACATCTTTAATCTAACCAGCACTCAGGAGGCAGAGACAGGTGGATCTTTGTAAGTTCAAGGCCAGAGTGATGTACATAGCTAGTTCCAGTCAGCTAGGGTGGGTACACAGAGAAACTCTGAATTAAAAAAAAAAAAAAAAGAAAGAAAGAAAGAAAAGAAAAAAAAGAATATGCTTTAGAGTTAGGTGTCTGTGATAGTATATATCTGAATCCCAGTACTTGGAATGTTGAGGCAGGACAATCAAGAGTTGGAGGCAAGTTTAGCTACATTGTGACTTCAAGTCCAACTTTGGCTGTCTAGAGACCCTTTTTTAAAAAACAAAGTTTTAGACTTTCCATTTTATAATTTACCACAGCAGCTAAGATGGAGTGTCATTTCTGCTACAGAACCATATTATTAAAGAAATGACCCAGACACTCTTGTTTGGATAGACACTCCCCACCCTACTCCCTGCCCCAACCACAGGCTGTGCTTGCCCAAAGTCCTGGTAGGCCAGCCACCCCATGGATCTTCCTCACTTTCTCAGTCTCCTTGGGTAGACATCATCTGCCTGACCACAGGTAATGCCTGCCAGAAGACCTTTCTCACTCTAGCACCCAACATACCAATCCTCAGTTGTCCCTCAACCCTCACTGCTGTGTACCAGCTCCCAACTCTGGCAGACACCCCTGTCTAAGCACAGGCCATATCTCCCAGAAGATCAGGTGGCTGCCCACCCATGGACATCCACTCTCAGTGAACCCACCTAGGACCCAACCTTCAACCCCTTTCCCCTCCTTGTTGCCATATCCCAGCTCAGGTGGAGACTTCCTGCTTGGACCATAGGATATACTACCAGAACTCCATCTAGGCAACCCACCCACCGACCTACATTCTCTTGGTGCCCTACCCTAAACACTGGCCCCCAATTCTCCCTCCCTTGTCTCTGTGTACTAGCCTCCAACTGGGGCAGAGACTGGTGCTGGATCAGAGGCCGCATAGGCTTCCAAAACTCCAGGTAGCTTTCCCTGCCTGCAGAATTCCTAGACTCTTGGTTCCTCCTCTCACTATCCCCAAACCCCCTCCCCTCATCACTGTGTCCCAGCCCCCAACTTGGGCCCAAGACCTCTTTCTCAACAAGATACCATATTAGCAACCAGACGACTAGAGAGGAAACAAACCAAAGAACAAAATACCCATCCAACAAAGACAAACCCAGAACTTGGCACCTAGATCTATAATCACACCAAACTCAGATGCTTAAATGCCAGCATAAGAACACAACAACTGGGTCAGTGTTACCATCAGAGCCCAGCCATCCTAATACAGCAAGCAATGAATATTCCAACACATTTGAAACATGAGAAAAAGGACTCAAATCCAACTTCATGAAGATGATAGAGGTTCTAAAAGAAGTGAATAAATTCCTTAAAGAAATCAAGGAAAAGACACACAGATAATTGGAGGAAATGAATAAATCCCTTCAAGAAAGCTAAGAAAAACAAACAGTTGAACCCAACAAACAAAAACTTTTCAAGACCTGAAAAAATAGTAGCAACAAAGAAAACAAAACTGAAGGGATTCTGAAAATTGAAAATCTAGGTAAATGAACTGGAACTACAGTTGTAATCATCACCAACAAAATACAAAAGATGGAAGAGAGAATCTCAGGCATTGAAATATGATAGAAGAAATAGATACATTGCTCAAAGAAAGTGTTACCTATAAAAAGTTCCTGAAACAGAAATCCAGGAAGTCTGGGACAGTGAAAAAACCAAATCTAAGAATAATGGAACCAGAAGGAGAAGAACCCCAACTCAAAGGCCTAGAAAATATTTTCAAAAAAATTGTAGAAGAAAACTTTCCTAACCTAAAGAGGGAGATGACTGTAAAAGCACAAGAAGCATACAGAACACCAAATGGCTTGGGTCTGAAAAGGAAGTTCCCCTGCCACATAATAATCAAAACCATACAGAAGAAAATATTAAAAGCTGAAGGGAGAAAGAACAAGTAACATATAAAGGTAGGGCTATTAGAATTGCACCTTACCTTTTAGTGGAGACTCTAATAGAAGCTAGAAGGGTCTGTGCAGTTATCCTGCAAACTCTAAGAGACCACAGATATCAGCTGAGACTATTATGCCCAGGAAATGATCCAGAGTTTTTAGAAACTCAGAAATTTGTCATTGGCCTTCAAACTGTGCTTTTTACAAATTTATGTATTATAAGGAAAATCCAATATAGATAAAGATTAGGCCTTGCTCTGTCCTTTATTCAATTTTCAGTGTTGATTGAAGCTAAGTCCTTGTGTATGGCAGATAGGAGCTCAATCACCAAACTACATTTCGAGCCTTTAGCCACTGTTGCCTTCTATCTAAGGAAAGTTAGGTTCAGATGACTCATTTTGGATAAGAATACATTAAAGATTGTGTATCTTGTAACATATCCAGAAGTGCTTAGGTGGCAGCTATCACATTATTTAAGAAATTAAACTTGTTCATTTGGGTAAGGTGGTGGCTGCCAGAGGTCCACTAAAAGGTCTAGCTTGTTGTGGATATGTAATCTACATGGAGATACTATTACTTTCAAATTTTTATAGTTATGGATACTTAAATACTGGGTCAAATGTAAGTAAAAACCAAATGCTGAAGAACATAATAATGACAACAGAATTCAAGTTGTATGGTGTAACTGATGGTACAAAATTAATACCATTCAGTGAAAGCAGGGAGCAAGACTGTTTTGAATGGACCCTTGTTTTTGTTGCCATTTTAACCCCAAATATAAGCACTGTCCCTGGCATATGAGTAAAAAAAAAAGTTGGAAAAAGTTAAGCATTCAAGTCAAGAAGCTACAGAAGAAACCCTAAACCAGTATAAAGATGCCATCAGCACTAAATGGAAATTAATAGAAGACAGTTTCATATTTTAAGACATACTTATTTTATGTATATGTATGTCTTGCCTGCATGTTTTCAGACATTTTGTTTTATGTATATGAGTGTCTTGCCTGCATGTGCACTTTCTGTGTGCCCTGGTGCCTCAGGTGCCAGAAGAGGGTGCCAGATCCCCCTGGAACTGGAGTTAGGACAGTTGTGAGTTACCATGTGGGTGATGGAGACTGAATTTGGGTCTAATGTAAGAAAATACAGCATGTGTTCTTAATTGCTGAGCCATCTCTCCAGCCCTGATGATGATAATTGTAATGTTTAAAGAGAGAAATATTTCTTCAAGATCACAAATATACACAATTTTCCTCCATTTATTTTTTCTAGAGTTATTTGAATTTGGTATTTTACTGGATTCTAAAGTATATTGTTACAATGCCATCTCAAAAAATTACCTCCATTTTGTTAATGCCTATCTTGAATGATACCTTCACGTGAATGATCTTTTTGGGATAGGTTGCTCTGATTCTAGTTCATTGTGGTGAAGAGAATTGTCTAGTAGAAAATTCAGTAATGGGTAATGTCTTAGGGTTTCTATTGCTGTGAAGAGACACCATGACCACAGCAACTCTTATAAAGGAAAACATTTAATTGGGACTGGCTTACAGTTTCAGAGTTTCAGTCCATTATCATCATGGTGAGAAGCATGGCAGTATGCAGGCAGACATGGTGCTGGAGAAGGGCCTGATAGTCCTACATCCAAATACACAGGCATTGGGGAGAGCTTGCTTAAGCACTTGAGACCTCAAATCCTACCTCCTAGTGACACGCTTCCTCCAACAGAACTACACCCACTCCAGCAAGGCCCAATAGTGCCATTACCTATGAGTTGATGGTGGTCATTTTCTTTCAAACCACCATGGGTAACAATCACCTTGCAAGATACTGTATGATTATGCTTGTGTTATATAGATACACTTGTGTATTTTACATGATGCTGTGTGGTCATGTGTGTACAATGTGGTTGTGTGTGTTTCCACAATGTCAGGAGTTATTGAATGAGCAATAAATTTACAACTGGTTTCAGTCTTGCTGGCTACAGTTTGTCAAGTGTGGGCAACCAATTCCCACATTTATTTAACCCAGGGACTCTTGAGGAATGAGGGATAAGAGACTTAGGTAGAAATAAAGAGGGGAGAGAAACAGAAATGCTCAATAAAATGTTCAATGCAGGATAGCCTCTGGTGGGCCTGGATCTTTATCCACCAGACCAGAACTTTATTCCAAAAGCGTTTTTATAACAACGCCAACGCTTAGGGAGGGACAAAAGATCTCTCCCTAAGCTCGCATTAGGACAGGTGTACTTCCCTAATCAGACCTTTCACTTGACCCTGTCCCTGAGTGAGTTGTGTCCATCTGCCTGTGCGCACTCAGAAAGTGGCTTATTGCCAAAGGAAAAAAACACTTCAGGGCTTCACTTCCCCAGGTAAGTGAGGGAAACCAAAAGCACTTGAAACAAAGCTTTTTAGAAAGGTCTTTTCTCTGATAGAAAAGAGAACTTTTCTCCCAGATAGTTCTCCATCCTGTCCTAGCTCAGCTCCTCCACCAGATAGTGTCCCTGATGCCTCAGTACAACTTTACTGCCTTCTCCTTGCTAGTAGACCCTTCCCCAGGTCTCATACCACCTCTGTTGTGGCTTCGCCTTGGGGGAGGCTGTCCCTGCTTCAACTTATGTCTGCACTTGCTTGCTAGGCTCTAACTGTAGGGAACTTCTGGCTGCTGTTTTTCTCTAGCTTAGAGAGACAGGACTTAGCAGAGAGGATTTGCCATATTCTAAGAAGTTTGTTTCTAAAGCCATTACAGGTGATTCTCCCATACTGATGTCTCCAGGTGAATCTAATTATGCCCTTACAGAAAGAGAATCTCTGAGAAGCAAAGACCTGAAAGGCTTTGTAGTTTTACACAGAGAGAGGTTAAGTTTTTCCCCAGAAAACGTTCAGTTTTTGAGAGAGAAAGACCACCAAGTTTTCCCCAAAACTTCTCAACTTTGGTTTTATGGCCAGAAGGAAACTAATTCTGTTGATATGATGTTTCCATACAGTGGCAGTGCTAGCAGAGTAAAAGTTTTATTTCACCCTAATTTGCCTCAGGGAAAATTCTTTCCTCTGCCAATTGGGACCAAAAGCTTCCCACAGGAATCTTTTTCTTCCTGTTAAGTTCTTTGTTAGATATTTCCTCTGATTCTTCCTCAGGATTTTGCATTCATATCCTCATAGTTAGAAAATTAAGGGCATAGTTTCTCTGTCTAGTTGCTTATCTTACCTTACTTTACTCAAGTGTTTTCTTTCTTCTAACGCAATATTTCTGTATACTACCTTAATCTAAATTTCTTCCTACACTATTTTCCTATATTCTGCTTTGCATTTTTTCCTTAATTTTTATAGATAGAAATTAAGAGAGAAAGAGAAAAACCTAGATAGAAAGAAATCCATGTTGCAGCCTTGTGGCATTTCACCGCCTAACCTACACACCTAACATACCATCACCTTCCTATTTCAATTCCATATTGGCATGCCTCTCACTCGTGATGCCCCCTCATTCCTTTGGCCAAGTGCTTGGGTTTTTTTTTTTTTTTTTTTTTTTTTGCCTTTTTTGCCTTTGTCTTTGTCCCTGTTCACTGGCACAATCTGGGAGACCAGATCCCACATTTATTTACCCCAGGGACTCTTGAGGAATGAGAGATAAGAAACTTAGGTAGAAATAAAGAGGGGAGAGAAACAGATAGAAATGCAGGATAGCCTCGGGAGGGCCTGGATCCTTATCCACTAGCCCAGAACTTTATTCCAGAGGGCTTTTAATAACAATGCCAAGAGGAGGGGCAAAAGACCTCCCCTTTTCTAGATACAGCCAAGTGTAGACCCTTACAAACACCTGGTAGTCAGGCCCATGGTCCAATCAACGTCTTAATGCAGTCCTGCTGGGAAAAGCCATTAGGAAACCTAGGTGGGCTCCAACAGTCAAGTAATCTCAATTTTGCTTGATAGCTGTTTGCTGACTATCACAGGTTCTTTTATTCCGATCTTAATTACCAATATGAAGTCTTGTATTGCACATTAACATGTCACGGTAATGTGCAAATGTGCAGGTTACAAAATGTCTGGGTTTTGGATTTTTCAGAGTTCAACGTAGCTGTGTTGTAGTCCAGACACAGCTGACAGAAGCCTGTGGAAGAGTCTAGAGAGACCAGGAAAACACTACAAACTACAGGTGTAGAGCTGTTCAGGAGTAGAGATGTGGTGGTGGTTTGAAAGAAAATAGCTGGCCTCCATAGGCTTATAAGGAGTGCCACTACTAGGTGTGCCTTTGTTGGAGGAAGTGGTCACTGGGGGTGGGCTTTGTGATCTCAGAGGCTCAAGCTATTCCTAGTGTGGCTGTCACTCTCAGCTCCTACTCTAGCACCACTTTACCACCCACCGTGATGGTAATGGACTAAATCTCTGAACTGTAAGCCAGCCCCAATTAAATGTTTTCCTTTGTAAGAGTTGCTGTGGTCATGGTGTCTCTTCACAGCAATAAAACCCTGCCAAGTCCAGCTCCAGTGGGGTTCAGGTCCTGAGGAGGAGGTATGGAGTTGGCATGAGAAATATGGAGACAAACACTCAGTCTCTGTGGCTAAGAGATGACCTTTTTTAAAAAAAATTATCATTCTAATGAAACCATTATGTGCAGTAGGGCATGTAAAACATGAGTTCTACATAATCAATTTTCAAGAACCTTCAAGATTACATTGCAATGTTCTCCAAGCTTCTACCCACTTCTTCCTTCCATGTCAGGGGAAAAAAGGTTATTCAGAGGTCATCAATTCTATACTTCAAGAGCACCACCCCTCCCAGCAGGTCAGGCAGGAAACAGCTGGCCCCAGAGGTTAGCAAGTGACTAAGTATTTTTATACAAACAAATATTCTGGCTGGTCATCCTTTGTGGTTACAAAGTACCAGACATTGAGTCTTGAGAAACAAATCTAAAAGTTACTTTCATTCTTCAAAAAGCCTGATGCAGTGTTTGCACCATGTAGCATAATAATCATTAAGTTTTCTATGTTTAATTATAAGTACGCCTTCACCGTCTCCTTTTGATCTTATGTCAACTATTTTAGGCACAAATGTAGACTTTAAGGTTTGCTCTGAGTAGTTAGATGTTCTCAAGTTCCCTAAAGCCATTATGCAGTAAGTTCTAATATTACCTGTAAAATATTTCCTGGGATCAGTGCCTCTCAAAATACAATCGACAAGACACATTAAGTATTCTTTAGTGAGTTCAGATAACGTAATTTCTTCTACAGCAGTTCCAGTAGTCATGAAATTATGCTGAGTAGGCTTGAAAGAAACATAGGAACTTTTATCTATTCTCATAATATTCTCCATTAGTTTCATCTTTTCACACATTCCCCAGGGGAACTGTTCTCCATTTCTCAGTACCATCCTCTCATTATTCTCCTGTGCCCAAATCACCCTGGGTAGCAACAGCAACAAGACCAAAAAGGGGAGACCCAGAACTAGACACCATTCTGGGGAATCACAGGAGATAGAGTGGAATTTTCTTGCAGAATCTTTGTCATACAGCAGGGAGCTCAATGGGACTCCACCATACAATGAGCCGTCTGCTCTATACTCCTGCGCTGATCCCAGATTCATGACTCCCACCACAACCCCAAGACAGATGTCAAATGCAAGTCCAGATGGCAACTCACCCAAGGGTCAGCCTGCAGTGAGCTGTGCCAAGGAAAAGAGAAACTTCACCCAACCTAGAGTCGGGAGCTAGAGGCAGGTGTTTTTCATTGTGGTGATTTTCCTGAGAACAAGGCACATGATGAATGACAAGGTGGCCAGTGAGAATGTCTGCCATATTTTGGTCTTGGGATGGTCCTTTTATGGTCCCAGGTGAAGTGGTCCCATCTTGCACAACTGGTAAGCTCATGTGTCTGACATGATAGATATTTCAGGTATCATTTTGGTACAGATAAATTATCATTTTGTGCCTCCTGGTGTGCTGGTAGGTGGTTGTTCACTTGTATCAGTAAGGTGTAGAGTCATTTCTTCATGGCACAACTCAAGGTAGAGTAACGAGTCAGAGTTCCTACTTCCTAAGATAAAACCATTTCGTGGTAGGCATAGCCAGAAAGCTGATATTCCATACAATTCAGAGTAAACTAAAGCCAGTCCAGTTGTTTTCCACATGTGCTCATCAGGTTTGGGGTATGAGAGACCTGTGTTTTTTATTCTCAGGACCATATTCCATGTCAGTCAATCTTTTACACCAGTTATTGTCTCTAGGTTTCTGTTGTAGTTACTTTGCATCAATCATAGTGAAAACAATCTCTTTGGTTCCCCAGGGAATACTGTTATTTTTCCAGGAGTTCCCCCCACCACCGCATGCATATTCATTACACACTGCTTGCATAGTTACAGAACTGATAATATTTAACAATTGGCCATGGCTATCTGGAACTGATTAAATTTATTCCTCTAAATTTCTGCTGTGTGTAGCCAGTAGACTAAGAGATATTTTGGCAATTCTAGAACCCTTTCTTTTCTTTTCTCTTTTCTTTTTTGAGATGATAGACTGCTAAAAATATTTTATGGAAAATTCATTATATGACAGTGTGGTAGTTTGAATGTATTTGGCCCCCATAAACTCATAGGGTATGGCACTATTAGGAGGTGTGGCTTTGTTGGAGTGTGTATGGCCTTGTTGGAGGAAATGTGTCACTGTGAGGGTGGGCTTTGAGGTTTCCTATGCTCAGAATCCCTCCCAGTGAGTCAGTCTACTTCCTGTTGCCTCTGAGTCAAGATGTAGGACTCTCAGCTCCCGCACCACATCCCCCTGAATACCAACATACTCCCCACCATGATGATAATGAACTGAACCTCTGAAACTGTAAGTAAGTGCCTCAATTAAACTTTTTTTGTTCGTAAGTGTTGCCATGGTCATGGTGTCTCTTTATAGCAATAAAAAACCTAAACAAGGCAGACAGTTGACTTTGGCAGAAAATTCTGAATTAAAAAAAATTGAAATAAGTTGGACAGTGGTGGTGCACAGCTTTAATCCCAGCACTCTGGAGGCAGAGCCAGGTGGATCTTGGTGAGTTCAAGGCCAGTCTTGTCTACAAAGTGAGTTCCAGGACAGCCAGAGCTGTCCTTGTGTGGGAAAAAAAGTTAACAATAGCATTGTAAAGCTATTACTGATATAAAAACCCCTTTTTAGCATTTACTTTTATTGAAATAAAAATGTAATTTATGCTGACTCTTCTATCTTAATATTCAGTATTCATCCACGAACTAGTCGGAACAAAAGCCCCATTTATATATTTAAAAATGCATTTACCTTCTTTTTATAAAATTTTTTAATGAAATTTTTAAAATTTGTTTTACATACCATCCACAGTTTCCCCTCCCTCCTCTCATTCTATTCCCTCCCCCACCTCCTTTTTACCACCCCCCATCCATTCTTCAGAAAAGGTAAGGCCTCTCATGGGAGTCAACAAAGCATGACATATCAAGTTGAGGCAGGACCAAGCTCCTCCACCATGCATTAAGGCTGAGCAAGGCATACCACCATAGGGCATAGTTCCAAAAAACCAGATAATGTACCAGGGACAGATCTTGTTCCCACTGCCAGGGGCCACAAACAGATGAAGCTACACAACTATCACCCACATGCAGAGGGCTTAGATTGGCACCATGAAGGCTCCCTAGCTGGTAGTCTAGAGTCTTTGAGCTCCCACGAGCTTGGGTCAGCTGTCTCTGTGGGTTTCCCTTCATGATCTTGACACCCCCCCACTTGCTCATATAATCCCTTTTTTTTTTTTTTAAATTTTATTTGTTTTATTTTACAATACCATTCAGTTCTAAATATCAGCCACGGGTTCCCCTGTTCTCCCCCCTCCCACCACCTCCCCTTATCCCCAGTCAACCCCCCATTCCCACCTACTCCAGGGCAAATCCTCCCCCGAGGACTGCGATCAACGTGGTAGACTCAGTCCAGGCAGGTCCAGTCCCTTCCTCCCAGACTGAGCCAAGCGTCCCTGTAAGCTCCAGGTTTCAAACAGCCAACTCATGCAATGAGCACAGGACTTGGTCCTACTGCCTAGTTGCCTCCCAAACTGATCAAGCCAATCAACTGTCTCACCTATTCAGAGGACCTGATCCAGCTGGGGGTCCCTCAGCCTTTGGTTCATAGTTCATGTGTTTCCATTCATTTGGCATTTTTTTTTCAATAATTGAGTAAAACCTAAATTTATTATAAGCCACAGTCGTCCTAGGGACCCCCATGCTATATATACTGCCTCCATGGTTCTATGGGTTGTGGTCTGATTGTTCTTTATTTTATATCTAGAATCCACTTATGAGTGAGTACATACCATGACTGTCTTTCTGGGTTTGGGTTACCTCACTCAGGATGATTTTTTCTAGTTCCATCCATTTGCCTGCAAATTTCTTGCTGTCATTGTTTTTCTCTGCTGAGTAGTACTCCATTGTGTATATGTACCACATTTTTTTCATCCATTCTTCCGCTGACGGGCATCTAGGTTGTTTCCAGGTTCTGGCTATTACAAATAGTGCTGCTATGAACATAGCTGAGCATGTATCTTTATGGTATGAATCAGCATTCCTTGGGTATATGCCCAAGAGTGGGATGGCTGGGTCTTGAGGTAGTTTGATTCCTAATTTTCTGAGAAACCGCCATACTGATTTCCACAGTGGTTGTACAAGTTTACATTCCCACCAACAGTGGAGGAGTGTTCCCTTCTCTCCACATCCTCTCCAACATTGACTGTCATTGGTGTTTTTGATCATAGCCATTCTGACAGGTGTAAGGTGGTATCTCAGAGTCGTTTTGATTTGCATTTCTCTGACGATTAAGAATGTTGAGCATTTATTTAAATGTCTTTCAGCCATTTGTTGTAGCGGTAACGCCCGTGTTACTGATACCCGTTCACCATGTCTGAGCGAGGGGCTGTGGATTAAAAAATAGAGACAAGAGACAGCCAGTCATTTGCCATGGCTGAAATGCCAAATGCCAAATGCCTTTAATTGAAAGAGGGAGGAAACCTAAAATACAGTCTTACAGCACAATAGATGATCCCTGGAGGGCAGAAGTTCCCTACCTGCTACTGAATGTTCTACATTCTTGCATCTAAGTTGTTTACACCAAATACAGGATACAAGAACAAAGAACCTCTGGTGAGATGTCTGGTGATCCTTAGGTGAGAAGGAAACTGGCAGGGAATCTGAATAGGGAGGACATCTGGTCAAGGTCTGCAAGCAAGGCAGCAGCCACTCACAGTCGGGGGCAGGGGCCCATGGGGCCCACAATTTGTGATTCTTGTTTTGTGAATTCTCTGTTTAGCTCTTTAGCCCATTTTTTTAAATTGGACTGTTCAGTATTTTGATGTCTAGTTTCTTGAGTTCTTTATATACTGTGGAGATCAATCCTCTGTCAGATGTGGGGTTGGTGAAGATCTTTACCCATTCTGTTGGCTGTCTTTTTGTCTTATTGACTGTCTCTTTTGCCCTGCAAAAGCTTCTCAATTTCAAGAGGTCCCATTTATTAATTGTTGTGCTCAGGGTCTGTGCTGTTGGTGTTTTATTTAGGAAATGGTCTCCGGTGCCAATGTGTTCAAGAGTGCTTCCTACTTTCTTTTCTATTAAGTTTAGTGTAACTGAATTTATGTTCAGGTCTTCGATCCACTTGGACTTGAGTTTTGTGCATGGTGACAGATATGGATCTATTTGTAATCTTTTACATATTGACATCCAGTTATGCCAGCACCATTTGTTGAAGATACTTTCGTTTTTCCATTGTATAGCTTTGGCTTCTGTGTCAAAAATCAGGTATTCATATGTGCATGGATTAATGTCAGGGTCTTCAGTTTGATTCCATTGGTCTGTATGTTGGTTTTTATACCAATACCAAGCTGTTTTTATTACTATAGCTTTATAGTAGAGCTTGGGGTCAGGGATGGTGATGCCTCCAGAGGTTGCTTTATCATACAGGATTCATTTAGCTATCTTGGGTCTTTTGTTTTCTCATATGAAGTTGAGTATTTTTCTTTCCAAGTCTGTGAAGAATTGTGTTGGGATTTTGATGGGGATTGCATTGAATCTGTAGATTGCTTTTGGTAAGATTGCCATTTTTACCATGTAAAATCCATGAGCATGGTAGATCCTTCCATTTTCTGATATCTTCTTCAATTTCTTTCTTTAGAGATTTAAAGTTCTTATCAAAAAAGTCCTTCAATTGTTTAGTTAGTGTTATCCCAAGGTATTTTATATTATTTGTGGCTATTGTAAAGGGTGATATTTCTCTGACTTCTTTCTCAGTCCTTTTATCATTTGTGTATAGGAGGGCTACTGATTTTTTTGAGTTGAGCTTATATCCTGCCACTTTACTGAAGGTGTTTATCAGCTGTAGGAGTTTCCTGGTAGAATTTTTGGGGTCACTTATGTATACTATCATATCATCTGCAAATAGTGAAAGTTTGACTTCTTCCTTTCCAATTTGTATCCCTTTGATCTCCTTTTGTTGTCTTATTGTTCTAACTAGAACTTCAAGTACTATATTGAATAAATATGGGGAGAGTGGACAGCCTTGTCTTGTTCCTGATTTTAGTGGAATCACTTTGTGTTTCTCTCCGTTTAATTTGATGGTGACTGTCAGCTTGCTGCAAATTGCCTTTATTATGTTTAGTAATGTTCCTTGTATTCCTGATCTCTCTAAGACCTTTATCATGAAGGGGTGTTGGATTTTGTCAAAGGCTTTTTCAGCATCTAAGGAGATGATCATGTGGTTTTTTTCTTTCAGTTTGTTTATATGGTGTATTATACTGACTGATTTTCATATGTTGAACCATCCTTGCATCCCTGGGATGAATCCTACTTGGTCGTGATGGATGATTGTTTTGATGTATTCTTGGATTCGGTTTGCCAATATTTTGTTGAGTATTTTTGCATCAATGTTCATGAGGGTGATTGGTCTGTAGTTCTCTTTCTTTGTTGCATCTTTGTGTGGTTTGGGTATCAGGGTAATTGTAGCCTCATAAAAAGAGTTTGGTAGTGTTCCTTCTGTTTCAATTGTGTGGAACACTTTGAAGAGTCTTGGTATTAGTTCTTCTTTGAAAGTCTGGTAGAATTCTGCACTGAAACCATCTGGTCCTGGGCTTTTTTTGGTTGGGAGACTTTTGATGACTGTTTCTATTTCTTTAGGGGTTATTGGTCTATTTAAATGGTTTATCTGGTCTTGATTTAATTTTGGTATGTGGTATTTATCCAGAAAATTGTCCATTTCTTCCTGGTTTTCCATTTTTGTGGAGTACAGGTTTTTGAAGTATGATCTGATGGTTCTCTGGATTTCCTAGTTGTCTGTTGTTATGTCTCCCTTTTCATTTCTGATTTTGTGAATTTGGGTGCTCTCTCTTTGCCTTTTGGTTAGTTTGGCTAGGGGTTTGTCTATCTTGTTGATTTTTTCAAAGAACCAACTCTTTGTTTCATTGATTTTTTTGTATTGTTCTCTTGTCTTCTATTTCGTTGATTTTAGCCCTCAATTTGATTATTTCCTGGCATCTATTTCTCCTGGGTGAGTTTCTTTCTTTTTGTTCTAGAGCTTTCAGTTGTGCTGTTAATTCATTGGTATGGGATTGCTCCATCTTCTTTATGTGTGCATTTAATGCTATGAATTTTCCTCTTAGCACTGCTTTCATAGTGTCCCTTAAGTTTGGGTATGTTGTACTTTCATTTTCATTAAATTCTAGGAAATCTTTAATTTCTTTCTTTATTTCTTCTTTGACCCATTGATGTTTCAGGTGGGCATTATTCAGTTTCCATGAGTTTGTGGGTTTTCTATAATTTTTGTTGTTGTTAAGGTCTAACTTTAAGGCATGGTGGTCTGATAAGATATAGGAGGTTATTCCAATGTTTTGTATCTATTGAGATTTGTTTTGTTGGCCAAGCATGTGGTCAGTTTTTGAGAACGTTCCATGGGGTGCTGAGAAGATGGTATATTCTTTTGTGTTAGGATGGAATGTTCTATAGATATATATTAAGTCCATTTGAGTCATAACATCTGTTAGGTCCTTTATTTCTTTGTTAAGTTTCAGTCTGGTAGATCTGTCTTTTGATGAGAGTGGTGTGTTAAAATCTCCCACTACTAATGTGTGGGGTTTGATGTGCGTTTTAAACTTTAGTAGTGTTTCTTTTATGAATGTGGGTGCTTTTGTATTTGGAGCATAAATGTTTAGAATCGAGACTTCATCTTGGTGGATTTTTCCTGTGATAAATATGTAATGTCCATCCTGATCTCTTTTTATTGATTTTAGTTTGAAGTCTATTTTATTAGATATTAGTATAGCTACACCAGCTTGCTTCTTAGGTCCATTTGCTTGGAAAGCCTTTTCCCAGTCCTTTACTCGGAGGTATTGTCTGTCTTTGAAGTTAAGGTGTGTTTATTGTATGTAGCAGGTGGATGGGTCCTGTTTTCTTATCCATTCTGTTAGCCTGTGTCTTTTTATAGGTGAGTTGAGACCATTGATATTGATGGATATTAATGACCAGTGATTGTTAATTCCTGTTATTTTTTGTGGTTGTGTTGTGTTGTCCTCCTTTGGTGTATGTTGGTGTGGGATTATCTATTGCTTGATATTTCATGGATGTGTTTAGCTTCTTTGGGTTGGATTTTTCCCTTCTAGTGCTTTCTGTAGGGCTGGGTTTTGGACAGGTATTGATTAAATCTGGTTTTATCCTGGAATATTTTGTTTACTCTGCCTGTGGTGATTGAGAGTTTTTCTGGGTAAATAGTCTGGGTTGGCATCCGTGGTCTCTTAGTGTCTGCATAAGATTTGTCCATGATCTTCTAGCTTTCATAGTCTCTATTGAGAAGTCTGGTGTTATTCTGATGGGTTTGTCTTTATATGTTACTTGGTCTTTTTCCTTTGCAGCTCTTAATATTTTTTCTTTGTTCTGTATGCTTAGTGTTTTGATTATTATATGTTGGGAGCCTAAAGTTGGATGACTGTGCTCTGACCTTTCTTGCTTGGATGATCTGACGTAACTACAACCTTGACAACCATTACTAAGTTACAAAAACAATAACTCCCGGAAAAACCACAAAATGTACCTATAGATTAATATACTTTTTGATTAACTTCCTGGAGTATGTTCGGTTGGCCAGTTGCACAAGCAGTGGACCAAAGAGACCTCACCCTGATTCTATTCTTCAGAGACCTCACCTGGACCCTATTCTTCAAACTTTCATTCCCCCCACCCTTTCCCCTATTCATTTCTCCTATCTACTGGCATATATAAACCTGCTTCCCCTTGTAATATACGAGACCTTGATGCAACTCAGTTTGACTCTGTCTTTTTTACGCGCTTGGTCTCCTTTCTCTCTCGCCCCCATTGGTTTTTCAGGAGGTGCCTCCTCGGGTCCTACCTAATAACCTGGCCTGCTGGACGGGTCAATTATGTGGCGAGGGGACTTTTTTTTGGATCCAGCCTATTTGGTGTTCTGTAAGCTTCTTGTATCTTTATAGGTATTTCTTTCTTTAGGTTAGGAAAGTTTTCTTCTATGATTTTGTTGAATATATTTTCTGTGCCTTTGAGTTGGTATTTTTCTCCTTCTTCTATCCCTATTATTCTTAGGTTTGGTCTTTTCATGGTGTCCCAAATTTCTTGGACGTTTGGTGTTACAACTTTTTTGTCTTTAGTGTTTTCTTTGACTGACGAATCTATGTTCTCTATTGTGTCTTCAGTGTCAGAGATTCTCTATTCCATCTCTTGTATTCGGTTGGTTATGCTTGTTTCTGTAGTTCCTGTTCGTTTAGTCAGGATTTCTATTTCCAGCATTCCCTCAGCATGTGTTTTCTTTATTGTCTCAAATTCATTTTTCAGATATTGGAATATTTCTTTCATCTGTTTAATTACTTTTTCTTGGCTTTCTTTGATTTCTTCCCATTTTTGTTCATTTTTTCTTCCATTTTTTAAGGGAATTTTTTATTTCTTCTTTAATGGAGTTTTTTATTTCCTCTTTAAGGGAATTTTTTATCTCCTCTTTAATGGAGTTTTTCATTTCCTCTTTAAGGGAAGTTTTTATTTCCTCTTTAATGGATTTTTTTTTTTATTTCTTCTTTATGGGCCTCTATCATCTTCTTAAAGTCATTTTTAGGGTTTATTTCTTCTGTTTCTTCTGTCTTGGTATGTTCAGGTCTTGCAGGTGTAGAGTCACTAGGTTCTGATGTTGCCATATAGGTCTTTATGTTGTTGCCTGTATTTTTGCACTGGCGTCTACTCATCTCTTCCTCTGCTTGGTGCAGGCTGTGTCTGTATCTGAAGGTGCCTCTCTTGTTCTAATTTTTAGTTTTGGTTCACTAGGAGTTCTTGGTTAAATTGTTGCTGTTGGGCTCTGTTTTTTGGGAGCAGCTTAGTCAAATCAGTGTTAGTGGGTTGTCTCTGGGAGCAGTTGTTCCCAGTTGGTGTAGGTTGTGCTTATGGTTTCAGTGGTTGTTAGGTTCGTAGGGGTTTGTTTTTTTGTTATTGGGGGGGGTGTTGGTGGGGGAGCAGGGAAAGGTAGCTGCCTAGTCTCTGGGACTCCAATGGGTAGGGCCTAGGGGCTAGAGACCTGATCTGTCAGTCTGGAGATGGGAGATTCCAGAGAATCATCAGATCATACTTCAAAAACCTGTACTCCACAAAATTGGAAAATCTAAAAGAAATGGACAATTTTCTGGATAAGTACCACATACCAAAATTAAATCAAGACCAGATAAACCATTTAAATAGACCTATAACCCCTAAAGAAATAGAAACAGTCATTAAAAGTTTACAACCAAAAAAACCATTAAAAGTCACAACCAAAAAAAGCCCAGGACCAGATGGTTTCAGTGCAGAATTCTACCAAAATTTCAAAGAAGAGCTAATACCAATACTCTTCAAATTGTTCCATACAATAGAAACAGAAGGAACACTACCAAACTCTTTTTATGAGGCTACAGTTACCGTGATATCCAAACCACACAAAGATGCAACAAAGAAAGAGAATTACAGACCAAACTCCCTCATGAACATTGATGCAAAAATACTCAATAAAATACTGGCAAACCAAATTTAAGAACATGATAAAGTAGGCTTCATCCCAGAGATGCAAGAATGCTTCAACATATGAAAATCTGTCAATGTAATACACCATATAAACAAACTGAAAAAAAAATACATGATCATCTTATCAGATGCTGAAAAAGCCTTTGACAAAATCCAACGCCCCTTCATGATAAAGGTCTTGGAGAGATCAGGAATACAAGTACATACCTAAACATAATAAAGGCAATTTACAGCAAGCTGACAGCTAACATCAAGTTAAATGGAGAGAAACTCAAAGCGATTCCACTAAAATCAGGAACAAGACAAGGCTGTCCACTCTCCCCATATCTACTCAATATAGTATTTGAAGTCCTAGCTAGAGCAATAAGACAACAAAGGAGACCAAGGGAATTCAAATTGGAAAGGAGGAATTCAAACTTTTGCTATTTGCAGATGATATGATAATATACATAAGTGACCCCAAAAAATTCTACAAGGTAACTCCTACAGCTGATAAACACCTTCAGTAATGTTGCAGGATACAAGATTAACTCAAAAAAAAAATCAGTAGTCCTCCTATATATAAACAATAAATGGGCTGAGAAAGAAATGAGAGAAACATCACCCTTTGCAATAGCCATAAATAATATAAAATACCTTGGGGTAACTCTAAGTAAGTAAAAGACTTGTATGACAAGGAGGTGGGAATGGGTAGTGGGTAGGGGGAGAGGCTGGAGGGGTGGGAGGAGGGAAGAGGGGGATCTGTGATTGGTATGTAAAATTAATAAAAAATTTCTGAAAAAATAACAGGAATTAACAATCACTGGTTATTAATATCAATATCAATGAACTCAATTCAATAAGACATAGGCTAGCAGAATGTATATAAAAACAGGATCCATCCTTCTGCTACATACAAGGAACATACCTCAGTGTCAAAGATAGCCATTACCTCAGAGTAAAATGTCAGAAAATGGACCTAAGAAGCAAGTTGGTGTAGCTATTCTAATATCTAACAAAATAAACTTCAAACCAAAAATAATCAAAAGAGATAGAAAAGGTCATTTCATATTCATCAAAGGAAAAATCCACCAAGATAATGTCTCAATTCTGAACATCTATGTCCCAAATTCGAAAGCACCCACATTTGTAAAAGAAACATTACTAAAGCTTACATTATACATCAAACCCCACACATTAATAGTAGGAGACTTCAAACTATGAAAACATGGCACCCACATGGGAAATTTTATTAACATAAATGAGGGGGGGAGAGAAAGTGGGTAGGGTCTGAGGAGAGAAGAAAAAGAGAGAGAAAAGGAAAGGAGAAGGCATGAACTACCTTGTGTATCAACTGACATCAGCATCAACTACTTCTCTGTGCACTGCTGAAGTTAATTTTTGCAAAAAAAAGTCAGTGTAGGCTTCCCTGCACTTTATGTGATTTTTGTGGAGTTAGTTCTTTTTCCTGACTCCTTGTCTGTATCCCCCTAAAGCCACTAAACAACACTGCACGCTAATGGCATTATCAAACTGTACCTGTCTTTGTAAATCAGCATACTAACCCTGTAGGGAAAAGGGGCTGGCTAAAGAAACCCACCCTGTCCCTGGAGCCCAGAACTATGGGAAGATGGCTCAGTCAGATCAGAGACATCTCTGCTCCTGTCCAACTGACTTGTAAAATCAACCAATCACAGAGCAGAACAGTAGAACCCTGGGCTCCAAGTCAATCTCTGGTTGACCCCACCCCTCCAAGACATCCTCTGTAAACAGCCCTGCCAGTTTTTTAAACTGGCTGGTCAGTTTTTAAAAAAGGCTGTAGAGGTAGCTACTCTCCTGGACTTAAGAGTTTTGGGTGTGAAGATCTTCATTCACTGGCATAGAGAAGATCCTTGCTGAGACATCCCTCAGTGGACAAAATAAGGGGGAGCTGAAAGAGCAGAGCAAGAAGGATCTGAACAGAAGATCCTTGCTGTGACGTCCCTCAGTGGACAGAGCAAGAGAGAACTGAAAAAGAGTCAGAGGAGATTGTACATTTCTGTAGGGGTTTCACCTTTTGCAGAGTGAAGCAAAAGAAGCAACATCTTAGGCCAGAGAAGCCGAGCTCTGCGAGGAAGCTCCCTTAAGTGGGGGCTGAGCAAAGCTCAGCTGTAGCACCTCTCCAGGAGAGGAGCAGGATTCCTATATCCTGCAGGGAGACCATCGCCCATCACACCAGGTATACTCTAACTTTCTTGAACAGTCAGGATACCATTCCCTGCTGAAGGAGTTCCATGCCTGACTTTCATAAGAAGTCAGAAAAATTTTCCTTCCAGAGTGGGGCTGCTTCTTTGCAGTTCCAGCCGTCAGAGCTATGCTAAACAGCTCCAGGTGTCCAGGACACCTTCAGGGCAGAGCAGTTGTTCTGAGCAGCTCAAGGTGTCTAGGATACCTCGCCCTCCATGGTTGAAGTGTCTCCTTGCAGTTCCAGCCGTCAGAGCAGTCCTAAGCAGCTCAAGGTGTTGCCTGAATCCCCAGGTAGTCAGGACACCTTTCCCCAGAGTGGTTGCAACAAATTTACTTACATTGTTGGTGCCAAAACCTGGAACCAAACCCATAGAGTCACAACCAATTTATTTACAGACCCTCCTTAATAATTGGTCCTTTATTATATTCACTCCTCTAGTATGGTTACACTGTTCTATGGCTGTTGCTTCCTCTCTCCACCAAGCGAGCCATTGTAACTGAGGACCAGCTTCTGGTATAGCTGCCATGAGGTCCTTCCAGTCTTGTGGAATAACTCTATTCTGAGTAACCCAGTTATTTCAAACCTGTCTTACATAGGATGAATGCATCCCATATGCCACCACTGCTTCTTTAAATCTTTTCAGATCTGCCATGTCTGTAGGTCTCCAATTAATCTGAACATAATCTTGAGGATATGGATTATTGGCAGGCATTTGCTGCATAGTGATTGGGAACACCTGTGGGGGTGTCCTTATGACCTTAGGCAGCCATTCCTCAGTTCCATCATAGGGCAGTACCATAGGTCCACAATTAATCATTTTCCTTTCTTCTATTGGGAAATTACTTTTCTTTCCTCTTTTTCTATTGGAAATTTTTCCTTTTTAATTCTTTCTCTTTCCATTTTTTCTACTGATAATGCTCCTGGTTATGTTTCCAGTAAAGTGAAACAATTTTTTTGCACATTACAACATAAAATACATTACAGGGATACCACATAGTCCTACAGGACAAGCAATTGTTGAAAGATCTAATTGCACATTAAAGAAGATGCTTGCTAAACAGAAGGGGCATATGAAGCTCTCCAAAGATAGACTGCATAATGTTTACTAACTTCCAATTTTGTAAATGCTATGAAACGGATAACAGCTGCTGAAAAGACATTGAATTGTGGGGAAAAAACCTGCTAAATTGGGTCAGCCAGTATATTATAGAGATGTTTTAACATCAAAATGGAATCTAGGGAAAGTGTTAAGATGGGGTTGAGGGTAGATAAAAGGTTGTGGAGCCCATAAAAAACTGATAAAAAAAAAAATCCTGCATGAGCAAGAGGGGCCTCTTGGAAGCTTTGACTCTATTTTCTCGCAAGACAATGGGCCCTGGGAACTTAGCTCTAGCTTTGCTTTTGTAAACTGCTTGCTTGCTGCAGATAAGCAAGGCATCTCCCGGATGTCTGCTGCAGAAGTTAGGCACTGCCCACACAAAGGCAAGATATGACTCCCCAACTGGAACCCCAATATGCTGTAGCTGTGCAACTTCATGGTTTTTTTCCTTTATTAACCCTGTATGGATTGGGGCCACATCCAGAGAATTCTGAGTCTCTGAGGTGGCATTGTTAAGTAACTTTAATAAAGCTTCTTATTTATTTAAAACAAACTTTAATATTCAGACTGGTGAATCTCTGAACAAGCCCAGACCCATAACATTCAGTATGAAAAATGAAACAACTGTCAAGTGACTTGAATGATTTGGGAAGGATAAGAGAATTCCAAATTAAACCTTATAAAGAGTTTCAAGGCAAAACCAAAACAACACATAGAAAAAAAAAAAAAAGGAGAAGCAGGATCCATATTCTTCTACACAGAGGAACAGCAGCAGCCATGAGCTGGACAGGAGGACTCTGTGGCTGGTGACAGGCCTTGAATGGGCTGCTGTAGAGAGTGTGGAGACACTTCCCTAATGTCCACAAACTCAGTTCTTCGAGATTTTAGTAAATGACTACACCCTTTGATGCTGTGTTGGCCAGTAGCCTGTGCCAGCCACTTACCCTGGGCTGCCCAGTGATCCTGTGCAAACCACTGACCCCGTGCCAGCTCTGCCCTGTTCCAATCTCTTTGTTTCAGGACTTTTAGACTCTCTGGAACATAGTGTCCATGGCCAGGTGCATATGTATAATAGTAGCTGGTATCCAGCCAGTGTCAAATATCAGAGTCCCACACTCAGACCTAAGAATACTATTGCAAAATAGGTCTGAGATCTGATGATGCTGAAAAGCACACATGCCTTTATGGTAAGGAGGCCTGCATTTATTCCAGGGCCTGTTACATTGATTTGAATCAGAATTGACAATAATATGACATTCCCTGACATTCCCCAGGCCATTGACTCTAAGGAAGCTTCACAAATGTTGATATTTTCCCTCCTGGCCCACACAGAACTTTTACATATAAATGAATGGCAAGGCTTATTGAATTCAGGTTCACGGACATCTGGGGCATGTCTCCACACTTTATGTATCATCATCCAGGTAAGGGCCAATGTGTTATGTAGCTGAGAATGACTTTGAGCTACTGATCTTATCACCTCCACGTCCCGAGCATTGGGGTTGCAAGCATGCTCCCCCACAAGTCTGAACACACCTCTGTTCCAGGAAGCCAGGCTTGGGGGCTACCAGACTCATCACTGGAGGGAATGATGAGCCCTTAGTTATAGGTACTGCTTCCCCAACTTTGTCTCTCTCTGGACCTGTGATCATTGTGTTATTTCTGCTCTCAGTGACAAGGTCCACAAGAAAAGTCCCCTGACAACTTTTTCTCAGCACACTAATTGTCCATGTTAACTGAGTTTCCAGAGCCTGCCCCAGGATGCTGCCAGAAGTGACTGGAAGGAAAGTTTTCCTGTACTTCCTACAGGGGCTGGGGCACAGGACACTGAGAGTTAAAATGTGGGGACTTGGGATGATGCACCTGACTCTACCTTTGTTCCAGCAGCAGCAGCAACAGAGCCCCGAGGGGTCTAGTGTCTAGAAGAAAAGTTCTGGACGCAAATACAATCCAGAGACCCCTTTCTTTTAAAGTTCAAAGCTAAGTGTGGTGGCTTTTGCCTCTAATCCCAGAATCTGAGGGGCTGAGGCAGGAGAACTGCCAGAAAGTTAAGGCAAGCCTGGGTCATACATCATGAGTTCCAGGCTAGGCTGGGAAAGAAAAGCAAAATAAGCAAACAAAAACACAAGAAACCCTCAGGGCTCATGGATCTATGCAGGAGAGGAGGCAGGACTGTAAGAGCCAGAGGGATGGGTGGCCCCAAGGCAACAGTGTCCTCCAGACACAACAGGACTGACCGACCTGTCAACTCACAGAGTCCATGCACTACACACACGGCCTGCATAGGTTTAACCGGACCTCGTCTCAACACTGATAGAGAAAAGTGGACACAGACTCCCACCCCTAACCAATGAACTATCTATAATTGATACCTGTTGGCAAAGGAAAAATCAGTTTTCACCAATGGAGTCTCACTGGGTATACAAACCATACACCAGGGAGTCCACGTGCCCAGAAGTAGCTGGCTAACACAAAATAAATTCAATGGTATTTTTGTGAACTTTTTGTTTTGTTTTGCATTGTTTAGGGATTTTTTTCCTTGTATTATTGGTCTCTTGCTTGTGCTCCTCTGCATGCACGCCACTCCTCACACATAGGCAAACACCGTACACACATGAAAACTGAAAAGAAAGAGAATGAAGCGCTCAGCGAAGCCTGTTGCAGGCTGTCCAGAATGTCAGGGGAATCAGGAGGAGTTCAGCCCTGACGGGAAGAAAGGCAGCAGCTCAGGCGCCTCAGTTCCAGCAGGCATGCTCACTGTTCACTAGATTGCTGCCTGACCGTTCCAACAGAAGACCCAGCTGGGAGGTGGTGGCGCACGCCTCAATCCCAGCACTCGGGAAAGAGGCAGGCTGATCTCTGAGTTCAAGTCCAGCCTGGTCTACAGAATAACTTCCAGGACAGCCAGGTCCACACAGAGAAGACTTGTCTCAAAAAACCCAAAGCAAACCAAATAAAAACCACACAAAAACAAACAGCAGAACCCACATAAGACTATGACAAGCATGGAAGTCAATGCTCCTGTGGAGAGAGGTGGCTCACTCACTCACACAACAGCGATCGAGAAGAGGGTAGGTGTGAAGTGAGAAGGGAATGGAGGGGCTTCTAACACGAGGCTATGACCGCCTGTAGAGCAGGAGAGAAGGATATTTGAAAAGAGATACAGGGGCATCTTTGAAGAGAACTGATGACATGCACACACAGAATGGGAGACAAAGGGCTGAGAGCTGAGGCGGGATCTGGTGGGCAGAACCACAGGGGGAATAAAATGTTTATGGCGCACACTAATCTTCATTGTTATGTATTCAGCTCCCCCAAATTGCACACAGCAGCTATAGAAAAGGGGAGGCAATTATCTAATTTTTCCATGAGCAACATGCGATAGCAGTAAGAAAAGACTGTGCACACAGGAAAGATGACCCAGACCAACCGAAACGACACTGTAAGAGAAAGGAAGACTGGTAGACACTGGCGTGACAGGAAACGAAGAATGTTTATAAACGACCCCAAATCCCGTGAAAGAACAAAACAGAAAGCTTTGCAGAAACAGTCAGCTGGGTCTGGATGGGCACCCCCTACCTGCAGTCTCTACTCTGACAATCAGCCCGTGGAATATCTTAAAATAGACACAGTCTTTAATTTTTAAAATTGGTGGCTGGGTGGCAGTGGCACACGCCTTTAACCCCAACACTCAGAGGCAGAGCCAGGTGGATCTCTGTGAGTTCAAGGCCAGCCTGGTCTACAGAGAGAGATCCAGGACAGGCACCAAAACTACATGGAAAAACTTTGTCTCCAAAAGCCGCCCCCCCCCCCCAATGGTGTAGAAATATAGAAAGTATTAGTGTTTCTCAAAAACCCTAAGCTAGCCGGGCGATGGTGGTGCACGCCTTTAATCCCAGCACTCGGGAGGCAGAGCCAGGCGGATCTCTGTGAGTTCGAAGCCAGCCTGGGCTACCAAGTGAGTTCCAGGAAAGGCGCAAAGCTACACAGAGAAACCCTGTCTCGAAACAAACAAACAAACAAACAAACAAAAAACAAACAAACAAAAAAAAACAAAAACAAAACCCTAAGCTTTCAACAGAATTATCTCCAGGTAATGGGCACCTTTGCCATAGTTGCGTGTACAAGAAAGGGCTCCCTTCAAGGCCCCCTAATTCCAATAGAATTTAATTGTCTCAATTCTGATTCTGACAGCATTCACAGCTGATATGCTTTCTGGTTTTGATCTGTCAATTATTGAGATTGAAATTGTTTGAATGTGACTATGGAGTTAGCTATCGTTCCTTATTACTATAGCAGGTTTTTTTGCTCCTTCATGTTTTGAAGCTTTGCTGTTAGGATTGTACTATAGGTTTATTTTAGTTTTTTTAGATAGGGTTTCAGTAGATAGTCCTACGTGGCCTCAATCTCACAGACATCCACCTGTCTCTGCCTCCCCATTGCCTGGAATGAAAGGCACGCACTACCACGCCCAGCCAAGTTTATTTTCACCAGATTAATTGCCCTTTTTATTATCACTGGCAATGTTCTTTGTCCCTAAATCTGCCTTGATTTTTTTGTTTGTTTTATGAGACAGGGTTTCTCTGTGTAACAGCTCTGGCTGTCCTGGAACTCACTCTGTAGACCTGGCTATCCTTGAACTCACAGAGATCCACCCAATCACCCGCCTCTGTCTCCTGAGTGCTGGGATTAAAGGTATGCACCACCACTGCCTGGCCTGCCTTGATTAAGTCTTCTTTTGACTATTGTGAGGATGGTCACTTTAATCTGCTAGAGTACTTACCTTTAACATATTTTCTGTAGTTAACACGTGGTTGAGTCTGCTTATTTTCAAACCTAATCTGACAATCTATACTTTATACTTTAGGTTTAGATCATTTATGATACAACTTAAATCAATCAGTGGTATTACAAGGATCCTCTATTCCCTTGACATTCGTTTTCTATCACGTTCTGGAATAAAAAGAAGTTTGTGTAAATATAAGAAACAACAAAAGAGATTTTGAAAGTTCGTTCTTGTCACCTTACAACAGAAGTAGGTTTATTTCTACAAAAGCGAAGTGAACGTTTGTATGTGTTCAGGACACCTTCACGTGCTAGACACTCACTCACTCATCCTTCACCATGGGAGGTTCGACAGCACTGTCTAATGGACTGTTCTATCAATAGATTCGATGTGGTCCTCAGTCACATTTTTTAATCTAGACAGCAGGGACGGTGAGCCCAGGAAGGGTCCAGCACACATGGCTCTCTGAAGTCTCTGATGTAACCTGCCCGTCCTCTCCACCTTTAAAACCAAACAATTCTGTAGTTTTGTCTTTTGAAATGTATCATAGTCCCTACCATCGCACAGCGAGGTGGAATCAAAGCGTAATCAAAGCAGTTATGTCTCGATCTGATTTTATTCCAATTCTGCACTTTCAACTTGGGTTCAGCTGGGCAGTGGTGGCTCACAACTTTAATCTCAGCGCTCAGGAGGCAGCGGCAGGCAGATCTACGTGAGTTCGAGGACAGCCTGGTCTACAAAGGGAGTTCCAGGACAGCCAGGGCTACACAGAGAAACCCTGTCTCAAAAAAAAAAAAAACAAAAAACCTTAGGCTCGTCTGTACATTCCATAGGAGAGAAAATACATTACCCGAAGAACACGGAAGTACGTTTGGAGAACACCCGGGAGCTTACGCTTTAAGCGCGCAACCCGTGGGAACTCCTACAAACCACTGGGTGCAGCTCCCAGAGGGGCTGCCCAACTTGCATGCTGGGAGTTCTCTGAAGCGGGAGGGTTTCCCGGGATAATGCCTCAGAAGACTGTATTTCCCAGGGTCCACCGCACCGGAAGTAACTGGTGGTCTCGCTACTGCGGAAGCTCTTAGCTTCCCGGTGGGAGTAAGAAGTTGCTGTTTGGCGTAATTCTCCACTGAGTGAGGCGGGAGCCAGCGGGCTGGGTGTGGACGGTGGGGTGGGTGGATCACCATCATGTGTGTGAGTGTGTAGAGACAGTGACACGTGTGTGTCCGTGCGTGTGTGGACACCTCGAGCTCTCTGCATTGTCTGGGTCACTGCCAGTCGCTCTCTGCTCCTGCTTTCTCTCAGGGCCACAGGGCTGAAGAAGAGGACCAGGCTTCAGTAACGAGAGGTCAGGGACGGAGTCTGAGGGAAGCTTCCCCTGAGGTCCAGACTGGAGCTTGGGGCGAGCCTTTGAGGCCGGAAGCGCCTCCGAGGGTCGCCCAGGAGGGCAGCTGCTTGTGGAGTCCATAACTTTCTCGGAGCTCTAGCCGTCGGGAGTGTTGTGGGAGTGAAGGAGAGCGCTCGCTCGGATGCACAGCCTGGGATCTCATGCTTGCCCGGGCTCCCCGAGTCCGCCGTTATTCAAATGAGGGCCTGGAGAAGAATGCGAACGTTACTGCTACACTTCTAAGATTCGAGAGTGAGTTTGCTCCTTCTTCCTGTTTGAGGAACGAGGTTGTAGTTTTAGAATATAGAATTGTCAGTAAGTGAAGGAGGAAGATGTAAATTGATACCTCCGCCACTGTGGCCCTTAACTTACATTGTCCCCTCCCTTTCCACTTAATATTCGCATAATCGTTTCAGAGATCCTTGACGTCTTCTCTCTACAATCACTCCATTTGCCCAAGATAGATAGGAACCTCCAGAGGTTAGCGTTAGCGCTTTCAAACCCCGATTTGGTAAATCGATAACCATTTTGATGACATCGCACATCAGGTGGCCTTTGAACTTTAAAGGTGGTTTCTGTTCACTCCTGAGGATTTCAGGAGTGGGAAAGTGATAGCACTAAATTTGGCATCTTTGAGAACTAGTGATTTTCAGGGTGTCTGTGTGTGGAAACGGGTAATATTGGCCAGATCCAGACGTGCAGTGCTGTGGTTGAATGTGGAGATGTGGATCTGTGTGTCCGGGTTGGAGCCTTGGTTCTGTCCTCTTAAGGCTATCTAGCCTTGTCGTGTACCTTAGGATGACTGTTGTGAAGCCTGTTAGTGCAGTGCCAGCCGTATAACAAGGGCCTGATGTGTTTTTGTTGTTGCTTCATGTGGTCATTTTGGGTTTTCTGTAGTAAAAGGGAGTGTTAGAAATAACGTTATTACTGGTTGTATTTTTAAAACAATGATTAAAAAAATTAAAAAAAAAAAAGCGAGGCTTTCTGGTATACCCTTGAATCTCAGCACTTGAGAAGCCAAAGCAGCAGGACCTCTGTGAGTTCACAGTCAATTTGGTCCACATAGCAAGTGCCATGCTAGCAGGGCTACACAGTGAGACCTTGTCTCAAAAAACAAAAACAAACAAACAAACAAAAAAGTAAAAGAAAGTGAATGTACTAATGTACAGAAGAATTCTTTTAATTTTCAGATTAAATGTTTTGAATTTTGTGGCAATGATACATGGAGTCTTTATGTCCTTTGGGATGTCTCAATCTACCTGTCACATGTTTAAGTGAGCACACTTAATGTCTACTCTCTGAGTCTTTCAGAACCATTAACCATTACCTCAGCCACTCACACCCCCATTACCTCAGCCACTCACACCTCCATTACCTCAGCCACTCACACCTCCATTACCTCAGCCACTCACACCTCCATTACCTCAGCCACTCAACCTCCATTACCTCAGACACTCACACCTCCATTACCTCAGCCACTCACACCTCCATTACCTCAGCCACTCAACCTCCATTACCTCAGCCACTCAACCTCCATTACCTCAGCCACTCAACCTCCATTACCTCAGCCACTCAACCTCCATTACCTCAGCCACTCAACCTCCATTACCTCAGCCACTCACACCCCCATTACCTCAGCCACTCAACCCCCATTACCTCAGCCACTCACACCTCCATTACCTCAGCCACTCACACCCCCATTACCTCAGCCACTCACACCTCCATTACCTCAGCCACTCAACCTCCATTACCTCAGCCACTCACACCTCCATTACCTCAGCCACTCACACCTCCATTACCTCAGCCACTCACACCTCCATTACCTCAGCCACTCAACCTCCATTACCTCAGCCACTCACACTCCATTACCTCAGCCACTCAACCTCCATTACCTCAGCCACTCACACCCCCATTCCCTCAGCCACTCAACCTCCATTACCTCAGCCACTCAACCTCCATTACCTCAGCCACTCACACCTCCATTACCTCAGCCACTCACACCCCCATTACCTCAGCTACTCACACCCCATTACCTCAGCCACTCACACTCCATTACCTCAGCCACTCACACCTCCATTATCTCAGCCACTCAACCTCCATTACCTCAGCCACTCACACCCCCATTACCTCAGCCACTCACACCCCATTACCTCAGCCACTCACACCCCCATTACCTCAGCCACTCACACCTCCATTACCTCAGCCACTCACACCCCCATTACCTCAGCCACTCAACCTCCATTACCTCAGCCACTCACACTTCCATTACCTCAGCCACTCAACCTCCATTACCTCAGCCACTCACACCTCCATTACCTCAGCCACTCACACCTCCATTATCTCAGCCACTCACACCTCCATTCCCTCAGCCACTCACACTTCCATTACCTCAGCCACTCACACCCCCATTACCTCAGCCACTCAACCTCCATTACCTCAGCCACTCACACCTCCATTACCTCAGCCACTCACACCCCCATTACCCACCAGTTAACTTGTTCTTGTGATAGAACATTTTCAGATTCGGCACGAGTGAGTTGGTGGGTGTTTGTCTTTTTGTTAAGATTAATTATTTTCATTTTAAATTCTGTGTGTGGGGTTATATGTGCATGAGCACAGGTGCCCTCGGAGACAAGATGTAAAGGATCCACTGGAGCTGGAGTTACAGGCATTGTGAGCTGTCGGGGAACTGAACTCCTGACCTCTGGAAAAGCCATCCCAGCTCTTAGCCTCTGAGCCATCTCTCCAGCCTCACCATTTGTCTTTGTGTCTTTAGCTTATTTCCCTTGTTTTCCTCCATGTTCACCCATATTGTAGTAAATGGTTGGATATTGTTGCACTGTGTCCGTGAACCTCGTTCTGGATTTGCTTTGTCCATTCATCCTTTGGTAGGATGGCATATCACAGATGTGTAAATTATTCTGGAATAAATGTGGGAGTGTACATGTCTCTTTGAGGTACTGATTTGATTCCCCTTGTATGTGTCTACTCAGTAATAGGAAGGAAGGATCATGTCACAGTTCTAATTATAATTGTTTGATGATCCACAGTATTGTTTTCTATAATGACTGTATTAATTTACATTCCCTCCAGTAATATGCTTTTTCCATCACATTACCCCCATTATCTTTTCTTTTTAATAATGGACACTTCTTTTAAAAGATTTATTTATTTCATTTTTTAATACTTGTGAGTGTTTTGCCTGAATGTCTGTATGTGTACCATGTGCATGTCTGCTACTCAAGGAGGCCAGAAGAGGATGTTAAATCCCCTGTAGTGACAGTTATGAGCCACCATGTAGGTGCTGGGAATTGAACCCTGTAGCTAGAGTTTTCCTGCCTTGCCCACAGTCAGGACAAATGTTTGTCACCCGCCAGTCCCACAGCCGCTCAGACCCCACCAAGTAAACACAGAGACTTATATTGCTTACAAACTGTATGGCCGTGGCAGGCTTCTTGCTAACTGTTCTTATATCTTAAATTAATCCATTTCTATAAATCTATACCTTGCCACGTGGCTGTGGCTTACCGGCATCTTCACATGCTGCTGGTCATGGAGGCAGCTGCAGTGTCTCTCCTCAGCCTTCTGCTTCCCAGAACTCTCCTCTCTCCTTGTCCCACCTACTTCCTGCCTGGCCACTGGCCAATCAGTGTTTTGTTTATTGACCAATCAGAGCAATTTGACATACAGACCATCCCACAGCAGAACCCAGGTCCTCTGCAAGAGCAACAAGTCTTCTAAACCACTGGGCCATCTATCTCTCCAGCCCCCTGGTAATTGACTATCTTACAAGGAATGAGGAGCCCTCTCATTGTGATTTTAATGTGTATCTCCCTGATGCTTATTTTTCATTAACCTCTAATAGGCCACATTGATGTTCCATGTCGGGAAATGTCTATTTCTGTGTTCTTCTGTTTCTGAATTTTCTGCGTCCTTTGCTGTGAAGGAGTTTAGATGTTAACTCCTTATTAGAAGTACAGTTTGCAAATATTCTCTCCCATGCTCTACATTATCCCTCTTCTCCTGATTGTTTCCTCTGCTGTGTAAAGTTTTTAGTTTGATTTGTCCATTTTCCTTTTGTTACTTGTGTTTTTGCAGTGCTACCCAAAACGTCCAGTGTCATAGAGGCTTTCCTGTATATTTTTTTCTAGTTGTGTCAGTTTCAGTTCTTAAATTTTAATCTGTTTTGAGTTGACTTTGCATGTGGTGTGACTGAAGGTCTAATGTCATTCTCCTGAATGTTAATATTCAGTTTTGCCAGCAGCACTGACTAGAGAGGCTAGCCTGGGACTTTGAGCAAGCCTTCTCCTTCTGTATGCCCAGTGCTGGAAATATAGACCTATGTCACCACCACTAGCAGGACTTCCTGTTGGCCTTCAGGATCACAAGCTTCATGAAACAAAGGCAGTCATAAATGTCATGAGGTCACACCCTGAACCATCGCAGACATGTATAAATGTGGGCTGGGGTGATGGCTCAGTGGTACAGTGCTTGCCAGCGTGAAACTATGCAATGCCAGATGCAGCAGTGCATGTCTCTAATCCCAGCCCTCCTACTGCAGGATGGGAGAGGGACAAGAGAATTCCTGGAAGGCTGGCTAGCCTGCTGTATGCAGAGGCAGAAGGGAAGGAAGAATTAAGAAAGAAGGAAAATTTGTACATGAATTTTGTGGGGAGACAAAAATATTTAATTTTACAAGATTATCAAATGTGTACTTGAGAGTTGGGCATGGTGGTACATGCCTGTAAACCCTGCATGGGAAATGGAGGAAGCAAACAGTATCAAAGTGTATTAAACCAAGGCTTAGACCTGTTGATCTAGAGCACTGGTTCCCCATTTGGTGATGGCTGCTCCCTAGGCCAACATTGTAGGGAGTTCTGAGGATGTGTGTGCTTCTCAGATCTTGTGTGTAGAGGTTGAGTGCTGCCGAAGTTTGTACAGAGCACAAGATAGTCCTCCCGCACACCTCAACACAGAATAATTATGTCAACATGCTGAGATTGAGAAATCCAATTACAGAATTAAGACTTAGGACACCTGGAATGAATTTAATATTATTTTGGGCGAAATATCCCATAATTATGGGAAAAAATGAAACAAATCATACTCACATCCTGTGACAGAATGTTTTGTACCTAATTATCTTTGTAAAAATCATGGGTCTGTGGATTGTAGTATGGTTATCCTTTATTTTGTGACTAATATTCCCCTTTAAGTGAGTACATGCTATGTTTATCTTATGGAGTCTGGGTTACCTCATTCAGGGTGATATTTTCTAGTTCCATCCATTTGCCTGTAAATTTCAAGATGCCATTGCTTTTAACAGCTGAGTAATCTTCCATTGTGTAAATGTACCACATTTTCTTTATCCATTCTTCGGCTGATGGACATCTAGGTTTTTTCAGGTTCTTGCTATTACAAATAAAGCTTTTATGAAGATAGTTGATAAAGTGTCCTTGTGGTAATGTAGAACATCCTTTGGGTATATGATCAATAGTGGTGTAGCTGGGTCTTGAGGTAGATCGAGTTCCAATTTTCAGAGAAACCACCATATCAATTTCTAAGATGTACAGCCATACAAGTTTGAACTCCCACCAGCAGTGGAGGTGGAGGAGTGTTTCTCTTGCTCCAAATCCTCTCCAGCATGAGCTGTCACTTGTGTTTTTGATCTTAGCCATTCTGACAGGTATAAGATGGAATCTCAGAGTCATTTATTTACATATCCCTGATGGCTAAGGATGTTGAACATCCCAAGTGTTTCTCTGCCATTTGAGATTCTTCTGTTGAGAATTCTCTATTTAGATCTATACCCTGTTTTCTAATTGGATCATTTGGTTTGTTGGTGTCTAGTTTCGTGAGTCCTTGATATATCTTGGAAATCAGCTCTCTGTCAGGTGTGGGGTTAGTGAAGATCTTTTCCCATTCTGTAGGTTGCCATTTTGTCCTATTGACAGTGTCCTTTGCTTTACAGAAGCTTTTTAGTTTCGTGAAGTCCCATTTATTTATTGTTGACGTTAGTGCCTGAACAATTGGTGTTCTGTCCAGGAAGTTGTCTCCTTTGCCAATTCGTTCAAGGGTATTCCCCACTTTTTTTTCTATCAGGTCTGGATGGGGAGGTGGGCATGGGACCAGGAGAGATCAGGGGAGGATGGAGGGAGAGAGTACTGGAAAAGACAACTAGAATCAGGGGCATCTCTGGGATGAGCTCGAAACCTAGTGCAATGGAAACTCCTAGGAATCTATGAGGGTGATCCTAAGCTAAGACTCCTAGCAATGAGTGATACAGAGCCTGAACCAGCCATCTCCTGTAACCAGGCAAGACTTCCAGTGGAGGGAATGGAACCCCAACCCAACCACATTACCTCTGACCTACAATTTGTCCTGCCTACAAGATACACTGGGACAAAGGTGGTACAGAAATTATGGGAGTGGCCACCCAATGAGTAGTGGTCCAGCTTGAGACCCATACTAAGAGAGGGAGCTCACACCTGACACTACCTGGAGGGCCAGGACCCAGAGGCTGGATAGCCCAGGCACCTAAGGTAGAACCAAACATGACTGCCAAAAAAGAAAAGAAGTCAATGAAATGATTCCTAATGATATTCTGCTATACTCATAGATCGTTGCCTAGCCCTATTGTCATCAGAGAGGCTTCACCCAGCAATGGATGAAAACAGATGCAGAGACCCACAGTCAAACATTGGGCATACCTTTTCAAATCCTGTGGAAGAGGTGGAAGAAGGATTGTGGGAGCCAGAGGGACCAAAGGCACCATGGGAAAACACACATAGTCAATTGTTCTGGTCTCATGGGGCTCACAGACACTGAACCACTAACCAGAAAACTTGCATGGCTGACCTGGGCCCTCTGCAGTTGTGTGGCTTGGTCTTCTTGTGGGACTCCTGGCAGAGGGAGCAGAGGCTGTCTCTGACTCTGTTGCCTGCTCTTGGGACCCTTTCTTCCTGCTGGGTTGCCTCATCTAGCCTTAATAGGAGAGGGGGTGCCTAGTCTTGCTGTAAGTTGATATGCCATGGCTGGCTCATATACATGGGAGGCCTAAATGTTTTTGAAGGGAAGGGAAAAGGAGTGGATGGGGGCATGTGGGGGAGATTCAGGGAAGGACTGGAAGGAGAGGAAGGAGGAGGGAAACTATGATTGGGCTAAGAAATTAATGAATTGATTAATAAAATTTTTTTAATAAAAATTTTTAAAGACAATTACAGTTTAATTTATACAATGGAAGCCATAATCATATCTGAGGGAAAGCACTCAGGAAAGTGTTCCATGGTGTACTATCCCATTCACTCAAAGTGGGTATGGATACTGAACGCTGCCTGAGGATTGCAGCTGCAGACCCTCCAGCTTTGCTGTTACCCCTGTCCGCCCTGAAAGATGGGATTCCAGTAGGAAGATCTGCTTACAGTAGAAGGAGGGGCCCAGTCTAGGGCTAGCTGGATCTCAGCATGGAAGATGGGATCCCTTCTGCTGGCATCTTCTGGAGGAACTAAAGACAGTCATGCTTATGCTCTGCACATCCACACTGAGCCCTCATGCAATGGATTGTCTGGGGTTAGGACAGAATCGTCTTTGTGTAAACTCCTGTCTGCTTCTAATTTGTATGGGGGAGGCTATGAGCAGTGGGAGAGGAGTGTGTGAGTGGGATGCTTGAGATATAAAAGTAGTCGATGAAATCATGCTGACCTAAGTCAGTCTGGGAACATCAAGTCACAATCCATTGAAAGGCTTTCTTTTTGTCCCCCAGGGGAGGATCCTGAAGAAGGATGGCCAGCTCTAGTTCTCAAGACATGGTCTGTGTAAGTTGACCTTTGTCTCTTTATATAGGGTGACTTTCAGGTTAGGTGACTCTTTACTTTCTTTCTTTCCTGAAGTTTCTTAAGGACCTGAAATCCCCCAGCCCAGTCTGCCCCATTACAGTGAGGGTTGGAAGGTCAGAGCACTTCCTGTCTGGGGCTCCTTCCTGCTGGTTCTGGAGTTTTCTTTGAATGCATCCCTGCACATCTGCTTTCTGCTTGGTCTGTGGTCAGGGAGGACTGTCGTTGCAGAGGAGGTGACAGTCCACAGGGAAGCAGGGTCTTTGGGGTTTCAGAACGTTGAGGTGATGGTCTCCTTTGACTGCACTGGGAATCCTGACTGACATCTTCGGTGTTTTCAGGCTGATGACACAGGCTTTGAGAGTGAAAGGCCTTGGTGCATGTGTGTGATGAGATGGCCTGCTTGAGGGGCTTTAAGAGAGAGTTCAGTGCTGAGAGGGGAAGGTCATCCAGGCTGTGATTGGGTGGGGACTGTCGTCTCCAGAGTCCAGGAAGACCTGAGATGTAGGTGCCATTTTGTTTTCTACTTTTTTGTTTTTTGAAGAGGTCATAAAAGGTTGAATCTAATATGCCAGTAATAAGGACTTTTATGTAGTTTATGGACTCTTACATAGTTTATGCTCTCTTACATAGTTTACAAAAGTCATTCTTGTGACAGAGAGTCTTTATGATATAATCTGATACCATAATAAACTCAAGGACTCACACTATTTCTTAGCATTTTACACTGAACCCAGTGACATTTCTCTCTTCTGGGCTATAACTTGAAGGGTGTGATTGGAATGGAAATGCACATTTATTGAATGTGTAGGGTGCGTACTGTCATCCTTTACTGGGGGAGTTCGTGCAGTCAGGTACTTTGAACATTTCCATGTCTTCTTCCTGTTCTTGAGTCCTTTCCCCTCTGATTTTCCATCTTGAACGCTTCCCCAATTTCACTCTACTTGTGTTTGTGGTTTCAGGGGTCAGTGACATTTAGGGATGTGGCTGTTGACTTCTCTCAGGAGGAGTGGGCCTGCCTGGATGCTTCTCAGAGGGTCTTATACAGGGACATGATGTTGGAGACCTACAGCAACCTCGTCACAGTGGGTAAGGCCATCTGTCCCCGTGAAAAGGGGATGTGCTCTCTACACTGTTGGCTTTCCTCACTCTGAATGAAAAGACAGGGCCATTTTTCTGTGGTAGCTGAAGCTGGTCTTGGTGGCCCATGGCTGTCATTCCTTTACTCAGAAAACTGAGGCAGGATGGTTTCTGTGAGTTCAAGGTCACCCTCAGGTACATAGTGAGTTCTAGGGTAGCCTAATCTACAGGGTGAGGCCCAGTTTAAAACAAAACTAAACAACAAACTAAATGAAATAAATAAGGAAACAAATAACTAGAATCAGTAACTAGAGAGATAGGTTGGTTAAGACAACTGGTTGCTCTTGCAAGAGCCTGGGTTCAATTCCCACCATATATAAGATATCTCAAAAATTATCGATAACTCCAGTTCCAAGGCATCTGATGGCCTCTTCTGGCCTTGATGGGCACCATGCACACATGTAGTGATCAGACATACATGCAGACAGACACTCACATACACTTAAATTAGGTTTTAATCAATAAAATTTTAAAAGAAGTAGCTGAGTTTTTCTTCTCAAATTAACAATTAGAGATTTGTTGTGTTGAAAACAGGAGCTTCATGAAGCATCTGCCTTTTCCACACCCCTTGGAGATCCTCTCATTGAGCTCTAGTTTCAGTGAGAGACCCTGTCTCAAAAACTAAACTAGACAGCAATCTATGTGAACATCTTACACTGGTCTTTGGCCTCTACACACACACATAAATGAATACCTACTCGTACTTGTACACACACTCTTATGAACACATATGTACACTATATGTGCACACATATACCACTGAGTAAAAGAGCCAATAGGATTCACTTACTAATGAATCAATAGAATTGATTTAAAACAGAAGTGGTCACATTCTATTTTCTTCAGTGAATACTTCCTTTGCTTGGTTTGTTGTGGAAGTTTCAGGCTGTGAAGTTTGTCGTTTTCATTGAACAAATCTATAAGATTGAATTATAACTGTAAAAGAAGGCAACATAAATAGTAATACTGATAACAGTTTTCGTGGCTGGGGATAATAACTCTGTGGTAGAGCACTTACCCAGCATGTCCAAGGCCCTAGTTCAGTCTCTGTCATTATAAGGTGAATAAATGGAAATTAAAATAATAATTTTGTGTTAGTATAGGTCAGACAGTATTCAAAGTTTTTGAATATAGTGTTTAATATCAGTATCACCCCTATCCAATAGATATCAACTCAATCTAAATAATAATGATAATTGAGAATAATAATATAAGGCTTGGAATGTAACTCAATGTTAGAGTACTTTCAATAATAATGATAATAAAAATAATAATAAAATTATTTGGTTTTTTGAGGTCAGGTCTTCATGTAGCTCAGGCTGGCTATGGAGTTGCTCTGACACTAAGGCTGGTCTTGAACTTCTCATCTGCCTGCTTCCACTTCTCAAGTGTTGTAATTTCAAGTGTGTGCCATTATGCCCAGTTTTTAGATGGGAAAATTGACCATAGAATCCTAAATAAATGGCATTATTAGTGAGCTGCAGAGAAGGGGTTTATACTAACAGTGTAGCCTAAGGTTCATGTTCTCCCACTATATGTACTTTCCCCTTCAGTGACAAGCCCTTATCTGCCTTTAAATGAGATTAAACCCTTTTCTGCAACAGCTGGTTTCTCACCCAGGTTCTCCTCTGAAGTCTTTCCTCAGTATGATTTTGTCCTTAGCGTATTTTATCTGGTTTTCCAAGACAAGGGTCTTGCTGTGCAGCACAGATTGGCCAGGCTCATTCCCCACCTGCTGAGCTAACAGGCATGGTCCACCATGCCAAGCTGTATAGACCTTCATAATAAATAAGTCTGTAGTTTTCAAAATCTGCACAGGTAGCTCATGGTGGCACACACCTTTAATCCCAGCATTTGGGAGGCAGGGGCAGGCAGATCAAGGAAGTTCCAGGACAGCCTGGTCATCATATTGAGTTCCAGGTCATCCTGGGATAACTAGAGGGACCGAGTTTAAAACGTCTCTACGTGTCATTTCTTCTTTCTTTTAAGTGGGAAGTTCCGTTTCCAAACCCGATCTGATCGCCTTATTAGAGCAGGAGAGAGAGCCCTGGATGGTTGTGAAGGAAGAAACAGACAGGCCCAGCCCAGGTGAGTAAGAGGAAGGCAGGTCTCCAGCATTGCCAGGCACAGCATGTGGTCGGAGAGTCGCCTCATGGCTGATACTGGGTTGACACACTTTCTTCAACTCGCCAAGGCCTGTGGAAGAACATGCCTGAGACCTGGGAAGGAAGTCAAGGTCATAGCAAAGGCTGTCACAGGGCTTCTAGTTCATGACTCGCTAAGTTGTCCTCACCTTCTTCCCTCTTACTGGAGCAGTTACCCATTCTACCATTTTAAACATACCTTATTGGTTGTGTGTGTGTGCACACAGGTGTGCAGATTCCCAAAGAGGCCATAAGAGAATATCAGATCCCCTGGGGCTGGAGTTACAGGTGACTGCTGGTACTGGAACCCAGGTCCTCTGGAAGAGCAGTCAGTGTCCTTAACTGCTGATCCAGTGATAAGACACTTTGAACACCAGTGAATGCAGGAGCACAGTGAGGCATAGCAAATGTTTTAATTGTATATCTTCCTAGTCACTCTAGTCAAGGTGTGATGGTGTGGCCTTTGCTTCTAACTGTAGCACTGGGGAAGTGGAAAAAGCTGATCCCTTCCCTTGCTAACAACTCGGCCTACTTTACCTGTCAAGTGCCGGAATCTAGCTCCAGTGGGATTCTGATCCATAGGAAAGAGGTGTGAAGTTGGTGAAAAAGACCACCAGTTGTCTTTCAAACAGATGGCACCGGATAGCTCAAGCTATCTTTATTTATACAAGTTCTGATGCATTCAAGCATGAACAGTTTGAATACATATCTCTTTAATCATTTTCCAAGAATCATTAATAACTTAGTTCTTTTCCTCTTTCCCACTCCCTTGACATCATTGACCTTTACCCCATATTATTAATTTTTATATTGGAAGCCAATTGATTATATCTAGCCAGGCACATCTTTTCCCAACTGTGCCTTAGACAACAGCAAACATGCATTTATAAAATAAGAGAGATTCAAACTCTATGATTAACAAGTTTTTAACAATGTGATACTTTTATATTTTTTGTAATCAGTTGAATGTATGATGCCATCCCTACAATATTATTTTCAGATGTAAGTCAATTTCTGAATAATCTGTTTGTGAACAACAGTTGTAATCCTATTCTTTATACAATCTCAAAATGGTAATAATTACCTAACTCTTTAAATGATGGGGCCAAGTTGATATTCTTCCTGGCAGTTTCTTTTTTTTTTTTTAAATTAATTTATTTTTCTATTATCAGCTTGATACAGTATAAATTCTTATCCTAATAGTGAAATGTTTGATTGAGGCTTGCCCAGTGATTGAGTAAAACCAAAACTTATAATCCACAGTCATCCTAGGGTTCCCCCTCGTTCTGTGGGTTGCAGTCTGATTGTTCGTTGCTTTATATCTAGAATCCACTTATGAGTGAGTACATACCATATTTGTCCTTCTGGGTTTGGGTTACCTCACTCAGGATGATTTTTTTCTAGTTCCATCCATTTGCCTGCAAATTTCATGCTTTCATTGTTTTTCTCTGCTGAGTAGTTCTCCATTGTGTATATGTACCACATTTTCTTAAACCATTCTTCAGTTGACGGGCATCTAGGTTGTTTCCAGGTTCTGGCTATTACAAATAGTGGTGCTGTGAACATAGTAGAGCATATATCTTTGTGGTATGATTGAGCATTCCTTGGGTATATGCCCAAGAGTGGTATGGCTGGGTCTTGAGGTAGTTTGATTCCTAATTTTCTGAGAAACCGCCATACTGATTTTCACAGTGGTTGTATAAGCTTGCATTCCCACCAACAGTGGAGGAGTGTTCCCCTTGCTCCGCATCCTCTCCAACATAGACTGTCATTATTGTTTTGATCATAGCCATTCTGACAGGTGTAAGGTGGTATCTCAGAGTCATTTTGATTTTCCTTTCTCTGATTAAGGATGTTGAGCATTTTTTAAAATACCTTTCAGCCATTTGTGATTCTTCTTTTGAGAATTCTCTGTTTAGCTCTTTAGCCCATTTTTTAATTGGATTGTTCAGTATTTTGGTGTCTAGTTTCTTGAGTTCTTTATCTGCTTTGGAGATCAGTCCTCCCTCTGTCAGATGTGGGGTTGATGAAGGTCTTTTCCCATTCTGTTGGCTGTCTTTTTGTCTTATTGACCATGTCTTTTGCCCTGCAAAAGCTTCTCAGTTTTAAGAGGTCCCATTTATTAATTGTTGTGCTCAGTAATTGTGCTATATTTAGGAAGTGCTGTCCTGTGTCAGTGCGTTCAAGTGTACTTCCTACTTTCTCTTCTATTAAGTTTAGTGTAACTGGATTTATGTTGAAGTCTTTGATCCACTTGGACTTGAGTTTTGTGCATGGTGACAGATATGGATCTATTTGTAATCTTTTACATATTGACATCCAGTTATGCCATCACCATTTGTTGAAGATACTTTCTTTTTTCCATTGTATAGCTTTGGCTTATGTGTCAAACACCAGGTGTTCATATGTGCATGGATTAATGTCAGGGTCTTCAGTTTGATTCCATTGGTCTGTATGTTGGTTTTTATACCAATACCAAGCTGTTTTTATTACTATAGCTTTATAGTAGAGCTATAAAGAGCCATGGTCTGGGATGGTGATGCCTCCAGAGATTGCTTTATCATACAGGATTCATTTAGCTATCCTGGATCTTTTGTTTTTTCATATGAAGTTGAGTATTTTTCTTCCCAAATCTGTGAAGAATTGTGTTGGGATTTTGATGGGGATTGCATTGAATCTGTAGATTGCTTTTGGTAAGATTGCCATTTTTACCATGTTAATCCTACCTATCCATGAGCATGGGAGATCCTTCAATTTTCTGATATCTTCTTCAATTTCTTTCTTTAGAGATTTAAAGTTCTTATCAAAAAGGTCCTTCACTTGTTTAGTTAGTGTATTTTATATTATTTATGTATGTATTTATTTATTTATTTTATTTATGTATGTATGTATTTATTTTATATTATTTATGTATATATTTAGGTATTTTATTATATATGTATTTAGGTATTTTATATTATTTATGGCTATTGTAAAGGGTGATGTTTCTCTGACTTCTTTCTCAGCCCTTTTATCATTTGTGTATAGGAGGGCTACTGATTTTTTTGAGCTGATCTTGTATCCTGCCACTTTACTGAAGGAGTTTATCAGCTGTAGGAGTTTCCTGGTAGAATTTTTGGGGTCACTTATGTATACTATCATATCATCTGCCAAATAGTGGAAGTTTGACTTCTTCCTTGCCAATTTGTATCCCTTTGATCTCCTTTTGTTGTCTTATTGCTCTAGCTAGAACTTCTAGTACTATATTGAATAAATATGGGGAGAGTGGACAGGCTTGTCTTGTTCCTGATTTTAGTGGAATCGCTTTGAGTTTCTCTCCGTTTAATTTGATGGTGGCTGTCAGCTTGCTGCAAATTGCCTTTATTATGTTTAGTAATGTTCCTTGTATTCCTGATCTCTCTAAGACCTTTATCATGAAGGGTGTTGGATTTTGTCAAAGGCTTTTTCAGCATCTAAGGAGATGATCATGTGGTTTTTTTCTTTCAGTTTGTTTATATGGTGTATTACATTGACAGATTTTCATATATTGAACCATCCTTGCAATCCTGGGATGAAACCTACTTACTTGGTCATGGTGGATAATTTTTTTGATGTATTCTTGGATTCCGTTTGCCAATATTTTGTTGAGTATTTTTGCATCAATGTTCATGAGGGAGATTGGTCTGTAATTCTCTTTCTTTGTTGCATCTTTGTGTGGTTTGGGTATGAGGGTAATTGTAGCCTCATAAAAAGAGTTTGGTAGTGTTCCTTCTGTTTTTATTGTGTGGAACAATTTGAAGAGTATTGGTATTAGTTCTTTGAAATTTTGGTAGAATTCTGCACTGAAACCATCTGGTCCTGGGCTTTTTTTGGTTAGGAGACTTTTGACGACTTTTTCTATTTCTTTAGGGTTTATTGGTCTATTTAAATGATTTATGTGGTCTTGATTTAATTTTGGTATGTGGTATCTATCCAGAAAATTGTCCATTTCTTCCAGAGTTTCCATTTTTGTGGAGTACAGGTTTTTGAAGTATGACCTGATGATTGATTCTCTGGATTTCCTAGTTGTCTGTTGTTATGTCTCCCTTTTCATTTCTGATTTTGTTAATTTGGATGTGCTCTCTTTGCCTTTTGGTTAATTTGGCTAGGGGTTTGTCTATTTTCTTGATTTTTTTCAAAGAACCAACTCTTTGTTTCATTGATTTTTTTTTTTTAATTGTTCTCTTGGTTTCTATTTCATTGATTTCAGCCCTCACTTTATTTCCTGGCATCTATTTCTCCTGGGTGAGTTTGTTTCTTTTTGTTCTAGAGCTTTCAGTTATGCTGTTAATTCATTGGTATGAGATTTCTCCATCTTCTTTATGTGTGCATTTAGAGCCATGGATTTTCCTCTTAGCACTGCTTTCATAGTGTCCCATAAGTTTGGGTATGTTGTACTTTCATTTTTATTGAATTCTAGGAAATCTTTAATTTCTTTCTTTATTTCTTTATTTCTTCCTTGACCCATTGATGTTTCAGGTGGGCATTATTCAGTTTCCATGAGATTGTAGGCTTTCTATAATTTTTTTTTTTTAAGTTTTAGAGATTTTATTGAAGTTAACATTCCATATGGTCACTCAGATCAAAATTGTAAGAAATTCCAGAAATACAAACTACCATTTGAATAAATGTAGCATCTTCTCCAGATGTTAAAATGTACATGATATGTAACAAGTCTTTAGAAAGTAAATCCCACTGTCCATTTGTGTTGGGTAAGAATTGTTCATTTCATGGAATCCACATTAAAAGAACCCTGGGATGGTTGTATAATATCACAGCATTCTTGGATTAACCCATTTTCCTCACTTCCCCATAGTGGGCTGCCATCTTGATTTCTCAGTGGTATGGTCCATTTGAAACTCTTCAAGGTGACTGGATGTAAATGCTTCAAAAATGTCTATGGTATAGGTAATTTCACTCCATCTGGGATCCACATTTTTGCTATATAAAATACAGAATTTTCCAAGGGCTCTCCTTTATTCTCAAAGGTAAAACTCTATTGTCTCTGTCTTCAAAATGGCACACCTGTGATAAAAGCTGTATTTATTCAGAATCATCAGCAACCCCACTAATTATAATCTTGTAAGTTACCGGGTCAAAGTGCGGCCGCCAGCGCCATGGGCTCACTCTTCCCCGTGTCTCCGGGTCGGGTCTCCTGCCGCAGCGTCGAGCCCACGGTGCAGGACACCTCCCGGCCGCACGCACCGCCAGCCCCGCCGCTATCGCAGCGGAGCCCTGGACGCTGCGGGCCTGGCCTTCCCTGGCTTTCTATAATTTTTGTTGTTCTTGAAGTCTAACTTTAAGGCATGGTGGTCTGATAAGATACAGGAGGTTATTCCAATGTTTTTGTATCTATTGAGATTTGTTTTGTGACCAAACATGTGGTCAATTTTTGAGAAGCTTCCATGGGGTGCTGAGAAGAAGGTATATTCTTTTGTGTTAGGATGGAATGTTCTGTAGATATCTATTAAGTCCATTTGAGTCATAACATCTGTTAGATCCTTTATTTCTTTGTTAAGTTTCAGTCTGGTAGATCTGTCTTTTGGTGAGAGTGGTGTGTTAAAATCTCCCACTACTAATGTGTGGGGTTTGATGTGCGTTTTAAGTTTTAGTAATGTTTCTTTTATGAATGTGGATGCCTTTGTATTTGGGGCATAAATGTTCAGAATCAAGACTTCGTCTTGGTGGATTTTTCCTGTGATAAATATATAATGTCCATCCTGATCTCTTTCGATTGATTTTAGTTTGAAGTCTATTTTATTAGATATTAGGATAGCTACACCAGCTTGCTTCTTAGGTCCATTTGCTTAGAAAGCCTTTTCCCAGCCCTTTACTCTGAGGTAGTGTCTTGTCTTTGAAGTTAAGGTGTGTTTCTTGTATGCGGCAGAAGGATGGATCCTGTTTTCTTATCCATTCTGTTAGCCTGTGTCTTTTTATAGGTAAGTTGAGACCATTGATATTGATGGATATTAATGACCAGTGATTGTTAATTCCTGTTATTTTTTGTGGTCATGTTGTGTTGTCCTTGTTTGGTGTTTGTTTGTGTGTGGGATTATCTATTGCCTGGGTTTTCATGGGTGTGTTTAACTTCTTTAGGTTGGATTTTTCCTTTTAGTGCTTTCTGTAGGACTGGATTTGTGGATAGGTATTGTTTAAATCTGGTTTTATCATGGAGTATTTTGTTTACTCTGAAAAGTCTGGTGTTATTTTGATGGGTCTGACTTTATATGTTACTTGGTCTTTCTCCTTTGTGGCTCTTAATATATTTTCTTTGTTCTGTATGTTTAGTGTTTTGATTATTATGTGGCAAGGGGACTTTTTCTTTTTTTTTTTTTTTTCTTTTTTTTTTTTTTGGATCCAGCCTATTTGGTGTTCTGTAAGCTACTTGTATCTTCATAGGTATTTCTTTGTTTAGGTTAGGAAAGTTTTCTTCTATGATTTTGTTGAATATATTTTTTGTACCTTTGAGTTGGTATTCTTCTTCTATCCCTATTATTCTTAGGTTTGGTCTTTTCATGATGTCCCAAATTTCTTGGACATTTTGTGTTACAACTTTTTTGTCTTTAGTGTTTTCTTTGACTGACGAATCTATTTTCTCTATTGTGTCTTCAGTGTCAGAAATTCTCTGTTCCATCCATCCATCGGTTGGTTATGCTTGTTTCTGTAGTTCTTGTTCGTTTAGTCAGGATTTCTATTTCCAGCATTCCCTCTGTTTGTGTTTTCTTTATTGTATCAATTTCAATTTTCAAATCTTGAATTGTTTCCTTCATCTGTTTAATTACTTTTTCTTGGCTTACTTTGATTTTTTTCCAACAAATCAATTTTTTTTGTTTGTTTGTTTTCTTCCATTTCTTTAAGGGAATTTTTTATTTCCTCTTTAATGGAGTTTTTTTTTATTTTATCATCTTCTTAAAGTCATTTTTAGGATTGATTTCTTCTGTTTCTTCTGCCTTGGTATGTTCAGGTCTTGCCGGTGTAGAATCACTAGGTTCTGATGTTGTTATGTAGTTCTTTATGTTGTTGCCTGAATTTTTGCACTGGTGTCTACTCATCTCTTCTTCTGCTAGGTATAAACAGTGTCTGTGTCTGAAGGTGCCTCTCTTGTTCTAATTGTTAGTCTTGGTCCACTAGGAGTTCTTGGTTAAATAGGTGCTATTGGACTCTGTTTCTTCAGGAGCAGCTTAGTCCGATCAGTGTTAGTGGGTTCTGTCTCAGGGAGCAGTTGTTCCCAGTTGGTACAGGGTGTGCTTATGGTTCATAGAAGCATTATTCATAATAGCCTGACCCTGGAAACAACCTAGATGCCCCTCAACCAAACAATGGATAAGGAAAATGTGGTACATTTACATAATGGAGCTGTATGTTTACATTACTCAGCTGTAAAAAACCACAACCTTACAAAATTTGTCAGTGGTTGTTAGATTCAAAGGAGTTGGTTTTTTGTTTTTTGTTTGTGTTTTGGTGGGGGAGCTGTCTGGTCCCTGGGACTCCGATGGGTAGGGCCTAAGGGCTAGAGACCTCATCCACCAGTGTGGAGATGGGGGGCTTACCTGTTCCCAGTCTGTGTAGTGTAGGCTTATGATTCTAGTGATCTGGTTTGGTGGCTGGTCAGCACCTTCTTTTGTGTTTTCAGGTCACGCTTTGCTCATTTGTCAACTCCTTAGCTGATTTTGTTTCCTCAGACTGCAGACTGTAGGATTCTGAATCCTCTCCTGAATGTATCTCAGCTGAGCAGATTATGTAGTAGGGTAACCTAACAACACTTCCAAGTTGTTGGGTTTCACAGGATCGGCAGCTGGGCCCTGGGTTGGCCTCAGACTGAGTGTTGGTATGTGTTCTGGTCACGTCTCACGGCGATGGCTCCTTCCCCGGGTGCTGGGGCTAAAGGCGTCCCTGTTCCAGGTTCTTATTCTCCTTGTTTTCACTAACTTCTCAGCGTGTAATAGCTCAGTTTGTGGTCTTTATTACGACTGCCTCTCCGCCACTGCTCAGCCTGCCTCTGCCTCTGTGGCCGCTGTGCCTGCTTCTGCCGCTGCTCTGCCTCCTTCCTGGCAGTTTCTATGTGTACTTTTTACTTCCAAGGGAACTGGGAGTTTTAACTGAAAAAAATGTCTAACCATTCATGTCCGTCACCAGAGAGATGTCTGTCCTTTCATGTCCTTTAATCTCTTTCTTATATGTTCCTATAAGTTTTTTTTAAGATTTTTCATTTATTTTACATATCCAACACAGTTTCCTCTCCCTCCTCTCTTTCTGTACCCCCCTCTGCCTCCTATTGACCCCCCACCCCCATCCACTCCTCCATCTTCATTCAGAAAGGAGGCTTGAACAAAGCATGGCACATCAAGTTGAGGCAAAACCAAGCTCTTCCCCCTGCATAAATGCTGGGCAAAGTAATCCAGGATGGGGAACAGGTTCCCAGAAGCCAGCTAAGTGCCAGGGACAGGTCCTGATCTCTGTTAGGACCCTAACAAAGAGACCAAGCTACACAACTGTCACACACATGCAGAGGGCCTAGGTGGGCCCCATGCAGGCTCCCTAACTGTTGGTTCAGAGTCCATGAGCTCCTGTGTGCTCGGGCTAGCTGTCTCTGTGGGTTCCTCACTTGTGACCTTGACACCCCTGTCTTGTACAGTCCCTCCCCCTTTCTTTAAGAGGACTTCCGGAGCTCAGCCCAGTGCTTGGCTGTGGATCTCTGCATCTGTTTCCATCAGTTACTGGATGAAGGCTCTCTGATGATGATTAGGGTAGTCACCAATGTGATTACAGAAGATGGCCAGCTCATGAACCCTCTCCACTATTGCTAGAGGTCTTAGGTGGAGTCTTCGTTGTGGATTCCTGGGGGTTTCCCTGACACCAGGTTTCTTCCTAACCCCAAGTTGGCCCCCCCATCAAGTTGTCTCTTTCATTACTCTCCCACTCCATCCTGCCCCCAACTTGTCTCCTGCACCCAGCCCACCCAACCTGCGCCCTCAAGTTCCTATCTCCCCACCCCCATCCCAAGTTTACCCAGGAGATCTCTTATATTTTCCTTTCCCAGGGAAATCCATGCATCCCTCTTTGGGCCCCCTTTGATATCTAACCTCTCTGGGGCTGTGGATTATAGGTTGGTTAGCCTGTACTTTACTTCTAATATCTACTTATGAGTGAATACATACCATATTTGTCTTTCTGGGTGTGGATTACCTCACTCAGAATTATTTTTCTAGTTCCATCCTTTTGCCTACAAATTTTGTGAGGTTGTTTTTTACAGCTGAGTAATGTAAATATACAGCTCCATTATGTAAATGTACCACATTTTCCTTATCCATTATTTGGTTGAGGGGCATCTAGGTTGTTTCCAGGGTTAGGCTAATATGAATAATGCTTCTATGAACATAGTTGAGCAAGTGTCCTTGGGGTATGATTGAGCATCCTTTGTTTATATGCCCAAGATTGGTATAGCTACTTGAAGTAGATTGATTCCTAATTTTCTGAGAAACTGACATATTGATTTCCAAAGTGGCTGTATACATTTACACTCCCACCAGCAGTGAAGGAATGTTCCCCTTACTCCACATCCTGTCCAACATAAGCTGTTGTCAGAGTTTTTGATTTTTAGCCATTCTGACAAGTGTAAGATGGTATCTCAGAATCCTTTTGATGTGTATTTCCCTGATGACTAAGGATGTTGAACAATTCTTAAGTGTATTTTGGCCATTTGAGATTCTTTTTTTGAGAATTCTGTTTCTATCTGTACCCCATTTTTAATTGGATTATTTGGTATTTTGATATCTAGTTTTTTAGTTCTTTATATATTTTGGAAATATCAGATGTGGGCTATTCTGTAGGCTGCTGTTTTGTCTTATTGACCATGTCCTTTACTTTATAGAAGAGTTTCAGTTTCAGGAAGTATTATTTATTAATTGTCAATGTCAGAGTCTATGCTACTAGTGTTATATTCAGGAAGTAGTCTCCTGTGCCAATGCTTTCAAGGCTACTTCCCACTTTCTTTTCTATTACGTTTGGTGTAACTGGATTTATGTTGAGGTCTTTGATCTACTTAGACGAGTTTTGTTCAAGGTGATAAATAGGGGTCTATTTGCATTCTTCTACATATTGCCACCCAATTATGTCAGTACTATTTGTTGAAGACATTTTCTTTTCTCCTTTGTATAATTTTGGCTTCTTTGTCAAAAAATCAGGTGTTTATAGGTGTGTGGATTAATGTCATATTTGAATCAATTCACTTCAATTCCATTGATTCACATGTCTGTTTTTATGCAAATATCAAGCTGTTATTACTATAGCTGTATAGTAGAGCTTGAAGTCAGGATGGAAGTTCCTTTATTGAACTGGATTGTTTTAGCTATCCTGGGTTTTTGTTTTTCCATATGAAATGGAGTATTGTTCATTTGAGGTCTATGAATATTGTGTTGGGATTTTGATGGGGATTGCATTGAATCTGTAGATTGCTTTTGGTAAGACTGCTAATTTTTACTATGTTAATCCTACCTATCCATGAGCATGGGAGATCTTTCCATTTTCTGACACCTTCTTCAATTTCTTTCTGTAAAGACTTAAAGTTCTTGTCAGACAGGCCTTTCACTTGTTTGGTTATAGAATTACCCTAAGATATTTTACATTATTTGTGGTTATTGTAAAGGGTGTTGTTTCTCTGATTTCTTTCTCAGCCCTTTTATCATTTGTATGTAGGAGGGCTACTGATTGTGTGTGGTGTGTGTGTGTGTGTGTGTGTGTGTGTGTGTTAATCTTGTATCCTGCCACAGCACTGAAGGTGTGTATTAGCTGTAGGAGTTTCCTGGTAGAATTTTTGGGGTCACTTATGTATACTATCATATCATCTGCAATTAGAAAAGTTTGACTTCTTCCTTTCCAATTTGTATCCCTTTGATCTCTTTAAGTTGTCGTACTGTTCTAGCTAGAACTTCAAGTACTGTATTGAATAGATATTAGATGCTGAAAAAGCCTTTAGCAAAATTGAACACCCCTTCATGATAAAGATCTTGGAGACATCAGGGATACAAGCAACATACCTAAACATGTTAAAAGCAAGCTGACAGCCAACATCAAATTAGATGGAGAGAAACTCAAAGCAATTCCACTAAAGTCAGGAACAAGACAAGGCTGTCCACTCTTTCCATAGCTGTTCAATATAGTACTCAAAGTTCTAGCTAGAACAGTAAGACAACAAAAGGAGATCAAGAGGATACAAATTGGTATCACTGTCTGGGGGACCAGCCTCCAGCAGCACAAGATTCAAAGGGAAATACACAGAGTTGGTACCTACTAGACTTTTCTATCTGACAGGGTTAGGGAAAAAGACACTCACACTTTCTCTTGCTGGTTTCTTTCTTTATTCTTTATTTTTCCATTGTACACCTTTTTCTACAGCTTATATACTCCAACAAAATCTTTCAGGCAATATAGGAATTACAATGTGGTTACATTCTATTTTTCAAATGAATGATGATAATGAATACAGGTTTTTCATCTCCCTTACATGATTAAAACAAAGTCACTCCAATAACCTACATACATTTACCTCTAAGTAACTTGTTACAGATTAATAGAATATGAGCAGCCAGAAGATATTTTTTCTCAGCCAGCTCTTTTGTTGGCAGGCATCATATTGCAGTTACAAAGAAAGAATCAACCACTTTATTATTTACCTTGAAAGGAAATCTTATAAGCAATCCTAAAGGAATCCTAAACCTAAATTTCATACCTAAACAACTATACTTTAAATCAGTCAGCTATACTTTAAATCTTTCAGGTGCATACCCACTTGTCAATGGTTTCTTTTATCAGGAGATTGAGGGCAGGAATGAGTACAAGGAATTAATCATTACCTTTGATCATCGTCCACCCTAGCAAGGAAAGTACGACAGCTAATAACAATTGGGCTGCTTTGTATTTTTGACCTCAGCCTGTGTCCTTGTTAACTTTAGATTGTTTTGGGCTTTTTCATCTCAAAGCTATTATCAAGACATCTGATCTAATCTGAAGTTATTGTAAGACTTTGTTTCAGCTAATGATGCACACTTAAACCTGTGACTTCATCTTTCAGCATTAAGATCAAAGGAATTTGAGCCTGGCTCCTGGGACTCATTTGTTTTTCTTAATCATCAATTTGAACTGTGATCCTTAGGTGAAACTCATAGGCCCTACCTGTGTAACATTTACTTGGATTTATTTTTATTAATCAAAACTGTACAAACTAACATTATTATCAATTAGATGGTACAGCTTAGGGAGAAATTGTTTTCATAATAATCCACAGGTAAAAATGCCCAATAGATGGGATGTTTCTATGAGATAAACACATTACAGGCTGTAGCGATCTCCCCACACCCATTCACACCATGTCAGTTACCAGAGAAAGACAGCAGCAGCAAACATGTAAAGGCACAGCAGAAGCGAGAGACATCCCAGGGTCTGTCTTCTCAGGGCCTTGCCTATCCAAGATTCACCCATTCTGGAGCCACCTCCTGGTGGGCTGACACCTTGAACTTCAGTTGCCACCTGTTGCTCCTCTGACATGGCCATTGGCAAAATGAAGAGGAAGAAGTCCTATTCGTTTTTTTAGTGTCATCTTTAAGAAACTGTCTCCCAAGTTCTTAAGTTCTTTGGAATACAGTTATCTCCTTTTTAAGGATAGTTAAGCAATAATCATTAGCCCTAGTGAGTTCCTCATGCTTACTCAGAATGACTGCAAAGGCAGCCAGGAGTGACTGGAGAAACCAGATTTTGTGAATGACTGCAAAGAGGCTTAATTTCTTTGTAGGAATTTTTAGAAAAATTATCAGTTTTTGTTCCCAGCAAACTCAGCCACAATCATAATTGACGAAACTAAGAATTACTATAAGAATGAACATAATGAAAGTTAGAGAGGCCTGAAGCCCATGAGCTCCCTAGGATCAGCAGAGGGGTCTGCAGCATCGCTTCCACGGGTCTTTGACAGGTGGATGGGAGTCTCCAAAGGGCCTTGTCTTAAGGAACAACATTTATGCACCATTCCCAGGGGTGACAGCATGGCTTCTTCCAGTTAAGCTCCAGACACATGAGAGACCCTGACTTAAAAAACAAACAAACAACACAAAAACAGGTGGATAAGCCAGTAAAACAACATGTGAGCACACACACAACACAGCCTTCTACCTAGCTTGGCATGGGGGCTGTGATGGCTCTTCTTGGTTGTCAACCTGACTACATCTGGAACTAACTAAAACCCAAGCAGCTGGATAAACATGTGAGAGAATTTTCTTAATTAAATCATTTGAAATAGGAAGACCCACCTTTAATCCATTTCTTTTGAGGTAGGAAGGTCCACCTTAAATCTGAGACATGCCTTCTGGTGGCATCCTGTAAAAAGGATGTGGAATAAGGAAACTCTTGCCTTTTGTCTGCTTCCCCTCACTCTGCTGGCAAGTTCATTCCTTCACTGGCACGAGAGCCTACTTCTTCAAATTCCAGCATGTACTGAAGACCAGCTGAGACATCCAGCCTCATGGAGTGAACAACTTCTAGATTCTTGGACTTTGTGTTGCTAGACAGGCATTATTGGACTAGCTGTACCAGACCCTGTAAGCCACTCTCATAAATCTCATATCTATAGAATGAACAGTTCTCTTCCTCTGGAGAACCCTGACTAGTACAGGGGATGTATCTGTAATACCAGGGTTTGGCAGGTGGAAGCAGGAAGATCAGAATTTCAAGATTATCCTCAGCTACATACTGAGTTTGAAGCCAGCCTTGGCTACATGAGACCATCTCAAAACACAGAGGGGTTAGATAGATGGTGCAGTGGTTAGAGCACTTACTACTCTTACAGAGGATCCAGCTTTCGCTACCAATACCCAATACCCTCAGAGGTTTGCAACCACCTACAACTCCAATTCCAGAGGATCTGGCAATCTCTTTTGGCTTCCTTGGGCACCAGGCATGCAAATTGTATACATACATACATGCAGATGCTCACAAAAACACATAAAATGAAAATAAATGAATCATTAAAAATAAGCCAAAAAATTTAAAAATGCAGACAAATAATAACAGCAACAACAAAACCTTCCCAAATAAAGCATCAGAAAAGAACTTCTATCATCTAAATGTACTAATTGATAACACTTTGCCTCATTTTCTGTGTTTGTCTACAACTATATGTTTGAGCACTTTTTTTGAGCTGTTTGATGGTAAGTCACTAATAGGACACTTGATTCTAAGTATTTCATGTATCCACTGGTAGGATATTATCCACTAACAACCTTCCATCAATCCTCGTTAATGTAAACAACCTGTTACTATTATCCTAAGAAAATTATTTCAGGAGTATGCTCAGAAGTTCAGTTTCTTCTATGGGTTTTCCCATTTTGATGGACATTTTTTATTTGATTTTAATATTCCGAACATTTCAGTTTCAAACTTCTTAAATGCATTTATTATTGGGTTTCCTTAGATGTCTTTTTCTCCCCTTTTTATTGAGAATTGATTTTTTTCCCTCACATAATATATGCTGATCATGGTTTCCCATCTTTCTACTTTCAGTTCCTTCCCATCTCACCTGTCATCCAGATCCACTCCCTTTCTGTCTCTCCTTAGAAAATAAACATGCTTCTAAGAGATAGTGATATGATATGATATGATATATAATAAAATGGAAAATGATACATTGGGTTGGGATGACACTAACTCTCCTAAGGAACTACCACGAGGATTTCCATAGTAATTACACAAGTTTGCACTCCTACCAGCAATGGATGAGTGTTCCCCTTACTCCACATGTTCACCAGCATGAGTGGTCATTGTTTTATAAAGTTTAGCCATTCTGACAGGTGTAAGATGAAAGCTCAAAGTGGTTTTGATTTGCATTTCCCTGGTAGCTAAGAATATTGAACATTGTTTCCCAGCCATTTGATTTTCCTCTTTTGAGAATGCTCTTTTTTGATCTTTACCCCATTTTTAATTGGGTTGCTTGTTTTCATGATATCTAGTTTTTTGAGTTCTTTATCTATTTTGGATGTTAGCCCATTATCAGGCTTGTGGTTGATAAAATCTTTTCCTGTTATGTAGGCTGCCGCCTTATCCAAGTGACAGTATCCTTTGATGTGCAGAAGCTTTACAGTTTCATAAGGCTTCATTTATTAATTGTTGGTCTTTGTGCCTGTGTGTGTTCTGTTCAGTAACTCTTTTCCTGTGCTGAGTTCAAGGCCATGCCCTACTTTCTTTTCTATCAGGTTCATTGTATCTGGTTTCATGTTAAGGTCTTTGATTCATTTGGAGTTGAGTTTTGTGCATGGTGGTAAGTATGGATCTATTTGGATTCTTGTACATACAGCCATTCTTTTTGACTGGCACTGTTTTTGTTTTTGAAGATGCTGTCTTTTTCCTAATGTGCATTTTGGCTTCTTTACCAACAGTCAGGTGTCCATACATGTGTTGATTTATGATTGGGTCTTCAATTCAATTCCCTTGATCAATGTGTCTGTTTTTCTGCCAGTACTATACTGGTTTTATTACTATAGTACAACTTGAGATTGGGGATGGTGATACCTCCTGCAGTTCTCTCACTATTCAGGATTATTTTAGTTATCCTGGGTTTTTTGTGTTTGCATATGAAGATGAAAGTTGGCCTTTCAAGATCTGTAAAGAATTGTGTTGGAATCTTAATGGAGATTGCATTGTATCTGTAGATTGCTCTTGGTAGGCTGGCCAAGTTTACTATATTAATTCTACCAATCCTCGAGCATGGAAGATCTTTCCATCTTCAGATACATTCTTCAATTTCTTTCTTCCGTATCTTGCCCTTTTTACCATACAAATATTTCACTTGCTTGGTTAAAGTTACCTGAAGATATTTTATATTAGTTGAGGCTATTGTAAAATGTGTTGTTTCCCTGATTTCTTCTTTCTCAGTCCATTTGTCATTTGTACACAGGAGGGTTACTGATTGTTGTGATTTAATTTTGTATCCATCTTCTTTGCTGAATGTGTTTATGAGCTGTAGGAGTTCCCCCAGTGGAATCTTCAGGATCACTTATGTATACTGTCATATCATTTGCAAATAAAAATATTTTGACCTTTCCAATTAGTATGCCCTTGGTCTCCTTAGTGTCTTATTGCTCTAGCTAAGACTTCAAGTACTCTATTGAATTGGCGTGGAGAGAATGGACAACCTTGTCTTATTCTGGATTTTAGTGTAATTGCTTTCAGGTTCTTGGTATTTAAGTTGATGTTGGCTATTGGCTTGCTGTACAGTGCCTTTATTATGTTGAGGTATGTCCCTTTTATCCATAATATCTCCAGGACTGTTACCATGAATCAGTGTCGAATTTTGTCAGAGGCCTTTTCTGCAGATAATGAGATAGATGATCCTGTGGCTTCTTTCTTTCATTTTGTTTATATGATGGATTGCATTAATTGATTTATATATGTTGAACCATTGAAGCATCTCTAGGATAAAACCTATTGATCATGGTGGATGATCTTTTTTGATGTTTTCTTGGATTTGGTTTCCAAATATTTTATTGAGAATATTTACATCTATTTTCATCAGGGAAATTGGTCTGTAGTTCTCTTTGTTGGGTCTTTATGTGGTTTGGGTTTTGAGGGTGACTAGCCTCATAAAAAGAACTGGGCAGTGTTCTTTCTGTTTCTATTTTGAGGAATAATTTGAGGGTATTGACATGAACTCTTCTTTGAAAGTCTGGTAGAATTCTGCTCTAAAACCATCTGGCTTGGGCTATTTATTTATTTATTTATTTATTTATTTATTTTTGGTTGGGAGACTTAATTACTGATTCTATTTCACTAGGGCTTCCTGGTCTGTTTAAATTGCTTGTCTGATCTTGATTTATCTTTGGTAAGTGATATGTATTGCAAAAAAAAAAAAAAAAAAATCACCCATTTCTTTTAGATTTCCAAATTTGTTGGAGCACAGGCTTTTAAAGTGTGTCCTTATGAATCCAAGCTCTATTTTGCTTGGCTTTCCTCTCTCTCTGTTATCACATCCCTTTTTCGTCTCTAATGTTCTTATTTGGATCCTCTCTCTCCACCCTTCAGGTAATCTAGCTAAAGGTTTGTCAGTCTTACTGATTGTCCCAAAGAACCAACTGTTTGTTTCATTGATTCTTTGTATTTTCTTATTGTTGTTTCTATTTTATAGATTTCAACCCTGAGTTTATTTTTTGGCATCTACTCCTTTTGGGTGTAATTTTTGTCTTGTAGAGCCTTCAGGTATGGCATTATTTTGCTAGTATGAGATCTGTCCAATTTTTTTTTTTTTTACATAGTTACATAGTGCTATGAACTTTCCTCTTAGATCCACCTTCATTGTGTCTCAGAGTTTGTGTATGTTATGTCTTTATTTTCATTCAATTCTAGGAAGTCTTTAATTTCTTTCTTAATTTCTGTCTTGACCCATGTTTCCTTCAGTAGTGTGTTATTCTGCTTCAGTGAGTTTGTAGGTTTTTGTTTGCGTCTGTTAATTTCAAGCTTTAATATGTTGTCATTAGATAGACGCAAGGTGTTATTTGAATTTACTCCAATCTGTTGAGACTTGCTTTGTGTCCAAGTATGTGATCAGTTTTGGACAAAGTTCAATGAGGTGTTGAGAAGAAGGTATATTCTTTTGGGTTTGGATGCAGTGTTCTGTAAATATCTGTTAGGTCCATTTGATTTATAATGTCAGTTAGCTCCAGCATTTCTCTGTTTAATTTTTATCTAGATGACCTGTCTATTGGTGAGAGTAGGATATTGCAGTCTCCCACTATCAGTGTGTGAAGGTGAATATGTGATTTAAGCTGTAGTGTTGTTTATTTTACTAAATTGGGTGTCCTATGTTTGGTGCACACATATTAAAATGTTTATATCAGCCCTATTTGCTTGGAATTTGAAGATCATTTTCCATTCTTTTACCATGAGGTGATGTCTATTCTTGGTATTATGGTGTATTTATTGGATGCAGCAGAAAGATGGCTCATGTTTTCATAAACATTCTATTAGTTTGTATCTTTTTAATTGGGAGATTGAAACCATTGATGTTGAGATATATGAATGGGAAGTGTTTGTTAATTCCTGTTGTTTTGTTGGGGTGGTGTGTGTGTTTCCTGTCTTTTGATATGGTGGTCTGAGATTATTTATTCCTTCTGTCTTCTTGGGTGTGGTTAACCTTCTAGTGCCTTCATAAGGGCTGTATTTGTATATAGATACTGCTGAAATTTGGTGTTATGGTAGAATGTCTGAGTCAGAAGAAAGGAGTTTGGAGGTGTAGATCTGTGTGATTGGAGACCAGGGCAGAGATAAAGGGCATTGCCAAAATAGGCAATCTGCTACAGAGCCAGGGATGAGATTGTGGGATTGGATTTGGAGGAGAGGAGGAATTGGTAAAGAGCTGCAGGTAGCCTACCTGCTTCCCTGGCTGGTGATCCTGAGTGTTCTTAAAAATTCTAATGAATTCTCTCCCTCACCTTTTTTGTTCGTGTTCTTTGTCTGTTTGTTTTTTTAAGACAGTTTATGTAGCTCTGGCTGGCCTGGAACTCACTCTGTAGACCAGGTTGGCCTGGAACTCAGAGATCTACCTGTCTCTGCCTCAAAAGTGCTGCGATTAAAGGTGTGCACTGTAGGCGGACCTTTCTTTCCCATCTGCCAGTTTCCAAATGACTGACAGGAAGATTTAATATAAATTATAAATGCTCAGTTGATAGCTCAAGCTTATTACTTGTAGTAGGACAGGCCCATAGGGTTGAGGATATTGACTCAGACCAGTTGCCAAGGCGTGCTCATAATGTACTCCTTATGAGCCAACCTGGAATTTGCCTGAGGGCCTAGCAACAGGAGCTGTCAAAGTTCACGGTCACTGTCAGAAGTCCTGATCGTGCAGAGTCTGCCTAAAGGCCTAACAACAGGTGCTGTCAGAGTTCCTGATCATGCAGAGTCTGCCTGAGGGCCTAGCAACAGTTGATGTCAGAGTTCCTGATCATGTCCAGTCAATGAGGGATGACCACACAAAATGGGTGCTGGGAGGAGGGTATATAAGGCCTTCCCTGTTATTGAATAAATGAGCACATTATTTGCCTTCAATGGACTCCTGGTATCTGTGCCATTGATGATGCACCTTCTCACCCCCTCCCCCAAGGAAGCTGTTAGAATCCAAGCAATAATTACTAACTAGATCTTACAACTTAACCCATATTTCTTATCTAAGTTCTACCACATAGCTCATGGCTTGTTACCTCATTTCATACATGTCCTGCTTCCTCTGTGTCTGGCTGGTGACTCCTCTGACTCCATCCTTCTTCCTAGAATTTTCCTAGTCTCATTCTCCTGCCTAACCTTACCCTGTCCAGCTATTGGTCAGTCAGTTTCTTTATTAAACCAGTCACGGTGACATATATTCACCTAGTGTAAAGGAATATTCTGCAGTGCGCACCACCACCAGGTATCTCTCCTCTTTCTTTCTGTTTTCTTTTTAGCTTTTTTTTTTTTTTAGACAGAGTCGCATTATTTAGTCCAAGCTGGCTTAGAACTCAGGACCCTGTTATGTCTGGCTCCTTCTTGATGGGATTACAATTGTGCACTTCCACCACCACCACAGATTTTTTTACCCTGTTTTATTTTTCAGAATTTCAACTCCAGGTTAGTTTTCTTAAAGTGTGACACCTATTATGTATTTCTGTGCATTGATTTTTTTTTTCCCCTCATGATTTGGTTCAAAAACCTTCACCAAAGGATGTGTATTTCAAGTAGTATGTAAAAAAGCACATAATATTAGTTCAGTGTAGTTTTAATCTCATTAAGCAGATGTGCTTTCCCAAAAGAGTATTGTCTTACATAAACTTTCATTATTGCTGTTCTTCTTGCTCCTGTTCAGCTTCTCAGAAAATACTTTAGAGTTGGGCCATTGATTGAATGAATTTTGTCTGTGTGTGTCACAGGGAAATAAAATAGTCTTGCTTTCTCCTTTTCTTTCAGATTTGGAGTCAAATTATGAAGCTCAAAAATTATCTCCAGACAATCATACTTATAATATAAATTTACCCAAAGAGAGCATAAAGCATGTAAGTAAAACTTTTGACCTCCAGGGCTCCAGTTTTAGTAATGCCCCCAACTATAGAACATTCAAGGGACTACAGAGTTGTCAAGAAGGAAATGATGATCAAAAGATTACCAAGAAGGAAAAAGTAGCTACGTTTGCCAGCCAAACTGTTACTCACAATATAGAAAAAGCATATGAATGTAAAGAGTGTGAGAAGTACTTTGATTGTAGTTCAACTCTTTTTCAGCATCAGACTATTCATATTGGAGAGAAAGCCTATGAATGCAAGGATTGTGGGAAGGCCTTCAGACTCCAACAACAGCTTACAAGACATCAGAAATCTCACAGTGGTGAGAGACCTTATGAATGTGATGAATGTGGAAAGGCATTTCATCGTCCCAACCTGCTTAAGTACCATAAAACCATTCATACAGGTATAAAACCATTTGAATGTGAGGAATGTGGGAAGTCCTTCAAGCGTGTCTTCCACCTTGTTGAACATAGGAGTGTTCATGCTGGTGTGAAACCCTATGAATGTAATGAGTGTGGAAAAGCCTTTAAACGTCGCTCATATGTTACACAGCATCAGAAAATTCATTCTGGTGAGAGACCCTTTCAGTGTAAGGAATGTGGAAAAACCTTCACTTTTCTGGCACAGCTTACCCGGCATCAGAATATTCATAGTGGAGAGAGATCATTTGAATGTAAGGAGTGTGGGAAGATATTCAGTTTTGGTTCATTCCTTTTGCGGCACCAGAGTATTCATACTGGTGAGAAACCCTTTGAGTGTAAAGTATGTGGAAAAGCTTTTAGGCTTCAGTCATACCTTTCTGAGCATAAGAAAACTCACACTGATGAGAAACCTTTCAAGTGCAAGCTGTGTGGGTCAGCTTTCCGACGTAAGGACCAACTGAGTGAGCATCAGAGAACTCATACCGATGTGAAACCCTATCAGTGCAAGGAATGTGGGAAATCCTTCCGTCGGTGTTCAGGTTTTACTGATCATCAGAGTATTCACACTGGAAAGAAACCCTTTGGTTGTAAGGAATGTGGGAAAGTCTTTAGACTTAATATACACCTCATACGACATCAGAAATTTCATAGTGGCAAGAGACCTTTTGAATGCAAAGAATGTGGAAAGGCTTTTCATCTTTCCAGCCAGCTTAATTACCATAAAAGCATTCATACAAATCAAAAACCATTTGCTTGCAAGGAGTGTGGGAAGTCCTTCAAGCATGTCTCCAGTCTTGTTGGTCATAGAATTATTCATGCTGGTGTGAAACCATATGAATGTAATGAGTGTGGGAAAGCCTTTAATCATCGCTCAAACCTCAAGCAACATCAGAAAATTCATTCTGGTGAAAGACCCTTTCAATGCAAGGAATGTGGAAAGGCCTTTATTGTTCTTGCACAGCTCACTCGGCACCAGAGCATTCATACTGGAAAGAAATCATTTGAATGTGAGCAGTGTGGGTCAGCCTTCAGACTTAAGTCCCTACTCAATCAACATCAGAAAATTCATACTGATGTGAAACCCTATCAGTGCAAGGAATGTGGAAAGGGTTTTGTTCGTGGTACATTCCTTAAAATTCACCAGAGAATCCATACTGGTGAGAAGCCCTTTCAATGTAAGGAATGTGGAGAAGGCTTTCAATATCATTACCAATTTCTTGGACATTTTAGAATTCATACTGGCAAGAATCCTTATGAATGTAAAGAATGTGGGAAGTGCTTTACTTGTGGTAGAGACCTTAAAGTGCATCAAAGAATTCACACTGATGAGAAACTTTATCAATGTTAAGAATGTGGGAAGACCTTTAGTCAAAAATCAAACTTGGTCGGACACACTAAAATTCATATTGGAAAGAAGTCTTATGGAAGTAAGGAATGTGGAAATTCCTTTAGCAATAATCCTCAGCTAGCTGTATATCAGAGTTTGTATTGGTGAGAAACCATATTGAATGTAAGAAATGTGGGGAAATGTTTAGATTTAGTTCAGCCTTCACTGAATAACAGAGAATGCATACTGGTGTGACACCCTATCAATGTAAAGAATGAGAAAATACCTTCAGTTGGAACTCAGGCCTTCAAAATAAAGGAATCCGTGCTTAGGTGAAACCCTATGAATGCAAGGAATGAGGGAACACTTTTAGAATTAGCCAAGCTCTTCACAGAGTCCATATAAGTCTGAAACCCTATGAATGTAAAACATATGGGAAAGCATTTATTGTAAATGGTGAACTTACACAACATCAGAAAATCCATGATCATCAGGAGTCCTGTGCATGTTAGGCAAGTGGATAAGCCTTTGAAAATTTTAGTGACCATCAGGGAACTCATTTTGGCAAGATTGTGGCTGAAAAGAATTTGGGAAAAACTTTAATCTGCTGTAGTATTTAGTATTTGGTCATCATCAGAGTATTCATATACTCTTCATGCCAAGAACCCCTTTGTCTTAGGGTTTCTATTGCTGCAATGAAACTCTAAGACCAAAAAGCAAGTTGGGAAGGAAAGGGTTTATTTGGCTTACACTTCCATATTGCTGTTTGTCACTCAAGGAAGTCATGACAGGAACTAAACAGGTCAGGATCCTGGAGGCAGAAGCTGATGCAGAGGCCATAGAGGGGAGCTGCTTACTGGCTTGCTTCCCTTGGCTTGCTCAGCCTGCTCTCTTATATAACCCCCAAACATCAGCCCAGAGGTGGCACCACCTACCATGGGCTAGACCTTGTACCAGGCTTTTTCTTTTGGGCCATCAACCAGCTCCCAAATTATGACACTGAGACTTATTAGTATTGAATTCTCACCCTTAGCTTAGAACTCTTTTGCTAGCTCTTATACCCTAACCTATTTCTCTTCATCTATGTTTTGCCTTGGGGCTTTTTACCTCTTTTACTTTGTTCATATCCTGCTGTCTCTGTTTGGCTGGCTGGAAGCCACCTGGCTTCTTGCCCCATTCTCCCCCTCATTCTCTCCTCTCTTCTTCCTCTTGTTTCTCTCTACTCTAGAGCCTAGATTTCTCCTCCTATTTAATCTCTCTGCATGCCAGTCCCGTCTGTCCCTTTCCTGCCTAGCTATTGGCTGTTCAGCTTTTTATTAGACCAGTTAGGTTCCTTAGGTAAGGTGAAACAGATGCAACACATCTGTATATAACACATATCCTTACATTGTTAAATAAACGCAGCACAAACAAATATAACACACCTTTACACAGTTAAAGTAATCCCAGCTTAAAAATGTAACACATCTTTACCTCGTTAAAATAGTATTCCACAACAGGGCCCTCCTCATTAATCACTAATTGAGACAATGCCTTCCAGCTGGATCTCATGGAGGCATTTCCTCAAACAAGGCTACTTCCTCTCCAATAACTCCAGCTTGTCTCAAGTTGACACACAAAAGCAGCCATTACATCCTCTGGGAATGAGAATATGAGAAGTCTATTATTCATAGGTGATACTCTGTTGGCAATTTCTATGAATGTCAGAAATAATTGAGTAGCCATCATGTTCATTTACTCTCATCTTGTTGATTCTATAAACATAATTCCTCAAACACTACTCACTCAGTACAGTCAACTTAGAACAAGGAACCTTCCATTTTACTATTTTTTTATCCCATGGATCCTGTGACGTTATACTGTTTGTTTACTTTCTTTTTGGATAATTCATTAATCACCAGCACAATATAAGCCAAAGCTGTGGGCACAGAGTTGTAATAGATAATAAAATTCTTAAGAAAGTATTTGGTCCATGCCTGTGTTCTTTAAAATATCTTTTACTTTGTTTTCACTTTTATTAGCATTACTGTAACCAATATGAATAGCAAATTATGTTGCAGATAGTTTGGAATAACATCATGCGTTCATCTACTATTAAATTTTAAATAACTTCATTCTGTATACAATCAGATGAGAAGTACTTGAAAGGATTTTCATTCAGAATCCATTCCTTAAGTTTTTTGTGTGGAGATGTTAAAAACTCAGAACAATAAGTACTTTTTTAAATGATTAAACTCATAAAATTCAAAAGGTAAACCTATAATTTATGCCCTCTGCCCAGACATTAAGATAAACTAAGCATTTGTGACATGGCAAGACATTATAGAATCTCCTCCATCTTCTGTTCTTCCCAAGGCCATTTCTGGCTTGACTAGAATTTGACTTCTGATAGAGAATCTTGTGGAAAATTACCTAACTCTATTCTAGGAACCTGAGGTCAAGATGTCCCTGATAATTTAATATGGCTCCTGTTAAACTGCCTTTATGTACAAACATCTCCAGATAACTGCTTATCTTGGCTTCTGTTAAATGGCCTGCTTGAGTAAAAGCTCCCCCTGCAGCTGCTGAACAAACTAACTGGTTTTTGCTTTTAAAGCCCCTTGCTCTAAAAAAGCTTGAGGCTACACGTAAGTCCTGAATACCTGAGTGTAGTCCCAGCCAACTGGAATAAGGACTTTAATTATAAACTGTATCTGAGTGGTGTTCTCTGGTGATTTTGTCATAACACATTAAAGATAGACAAATTGAAGCCACTTGTAAAAATACATGTGTGAATTTTTTCATATTTATGGAAAAGTTAGACTAGTCAACAACACACTTCTGTATCCTCACCTAGCTTCAAAATTGTTAACAATTTACAATGTTGATCCAGTTTTTCTGTATACATGGGTATTTGGGGCTATATCAATAAGAATATGTTTTAGCATTAGGCATAGTACTACATGAATGAATCCCAGTAATTGGAAAGCTGAGACAGGAGGATCAAGAGTTGGAGGCAAGCCTAGCTACATAGTGACTTCACGTCCACTTTTGGCTGTACATAGACCCTTTTTCAAAAGAAGTAAAAAAATAAAATAAAAATAAAAAGCTGAAGACATGACATTTTACCCCTTACTACATCAGCCAAGATGGAATCTCAACTATCCATAGTACCATAATTCTGAGGAAATGATCCAGAATTTTACAACATTCAGAAATTTGTCATTGGTCTTCAAACTGTCCTTTTTACAAATGTGTGTATCCTAAGGAAAATCTAATATATATGATTCAGCCTTGCTCTGTTCTTTATTAAATTTTCAGTGCTGATTGATCCCAGTGCCCTGTGCATTGTACAGATGTGCTCAGTCACCAGGCTACATTCCCAGCCCATAGCCATTTCATCTTCTATCTAAGAGAAGTTAGGTTCAGATGAAACATTTTGGGTAAGAACACATTGCAGATTATATATCATGTTACAACATGTCCAGAAACACTTAGGTGTTAGCTATTGTATTATTGATGAAATTAAGCTTGGTCATTTGGGTAAGATGATGTCTTCCAGAGCTTCCAGTGGTCTAGTTTGTTGTTGGTAAGTAACTGGTGGAGAGACTATTACTTCCAAGTATTTATAGATATGGATATTCTAACCATGGGTAAATTATAAATAAAAATTGAAATCAATCTGAATGAATAGCATAATAATATTAACATAGTTCAAGCCGTGTGGTATAACCATTGCTGGACTCGGCACAAAATTGGTACCATTCAGTTGAAGCAGGAAGCCAAGACTTGACTGGAACCTTGATTTTGTTGGCACTTTAGTCACAAGTACTTGCACCTGTCCCTAGCAGGTGAGCAATTGACAAAGTTGAAAAAGTTAAGCATTAAAGAACCTACAGAAGAAACAGAAGAAACCCTAAACCAACATAAAGATGCCATCAGCAGTAAGTGAAGATTAATAGTAAATAATTTCACGTTTTACGTCTTTTTTATGTGTATGTGTGTCTTGCCTGCACATATGTTAGTGCATTTGCTGTGTGCCTGGTGCCTGAGGTGCCCAGTAGAGGACACCATATCCCCCTGGAACTGGAGTTAAGATAGTTGTGAACCACCCTTTGGATGATGGAGACTGAACATGGGTCCTCTGCATGAAAATACAGCAAGTGCTCTTACCTGCTGAGCCATCTCTCCAGCCCTGATGATGATAATTGTAATGTAAAAAGAAAATATTTTTCAAGATCATAAATTTACATTGATTTTTCTCCATTTATGTTTCTATTATCATTTGAATTTGGTATTTTGCTGGATTCTAAAGTATATTGTTATGGTTTCATCTGGAAAATTCCTCCTATTTAATAACACCTGGAATATTTTCATGTGAATGATCCCTTTTGGAGAGTTTGCTATGTTCCTAGTTCATCATTGTGAAGAGATTTGTCTAGTAGAAAATTCAGTAACGGGTAATATCGACCATTTTATTGTTTGCACCAAAAAGACAGGAGAGAAGGTATCTGTCACCTTGCAAGACACTGTATGATGCTTCTGTTACGTAGAAGCATAGGTGGACATATGATACAGATTGCTGTGGGTCATCTGTGCAATGTGGAAATGGATGTGTATGCGTTCCCGTAGTGTGACAAATTGCTAAATGGTCTTATTAATAAAAAACCCAGAGCCAGATATTGGTGTCAATGCTGAAAGATCAGAGAAACAGAACAAGCCACATCCAACCTCACCGTACCAACTCCCCAGCCTCCATAACTACTTCCTGTATACTCGTGCCTATATACCTTTCTGTGCCCTGCCATCTTACTTCCTTTCTCCACCCAGCTATATCACTTCCTCCTTCTGCCCAGCTCTATCACTTCCTGTCTGTCTGTACAGACCTCCAGACGTCTATGGTTAACTAGTGCTGGAATTAAAGACGTGTGCCACCACATCTGGTTCTATTCCCATGTGGCCTTGAACTCACAGAGTTCCAGATGATCTGTGCCTCCCAAATGCTAGGATTAAAGGATTGTGCTTCCACTGCCTGACCTCTATATTTAACATAGTGGCTGGCTTTGTCCTCTGATCTCCAGGTAAGCTTTATTTGTCAGAGCACAAATAAAATATCACTACACCATAGTGTCAGGAGTTATTGAATAAGCAATAAATTTACAAACTTTGTCAGTCTTGCTGGTTGCAATTTACCAAGTAATCCAAGTTTTACTTGATAGCTATTTGCTGGCAACCACAGATTATTTTATTCCAATCTTGAAGTCAATCTGAAGTCTTCAGTTGCACATTAACATGTCACACAATAATATACAAATATGCAGGTTACAGAGTGTCTCAGAAAGGGATAGAGAGGTTTCAAAGTTTAAAGAGGCTGTGCTGAAGTCCAGACACAAATGATATAGGCCCATGAAAAAGTCTGGAGAGACCAGAAAAAATGTTAGGGAGTGCAGATGCTGTTCAGTAGAGATGTGAAATGCAAGTCTAGATGGCAAGTGACCTGAGGGTCAGTCTGTGGTGAGCTGAGTGTTAAGGACAGGAGAAATGGCACTCAACCTAGAGTGGTAGAGGCAGGTGTTTTTCATTGTAGTAATTTCCTGAGAATAAGGCTCATGATGAGTGACAAGGTGCCACATTCAATGGTAGGCAGAAAGCTGATATTCCATACAATTCAGAGCAACCATAAGCCAGCCTAGCTGTTCTCCACATGTGCTCATCAGGTTTGGGGGATGAGGGACCTGTGTTTTTCATTCTCAGGACCACATTCCATGTCAGTGAATCTTTTGCACCAGTTATGGTCTCTAGGTTTCTATTGTAGTTAGTTACAACCAAAGTAAAAACAATCTCCTTGGTTCCCCAGTGAATACTGTTATTTTTCCAGGAACCCCATATTCATTACACTCTGCTTACATAGTTAAAAAATAGTAATGTTTATCAATTGGCTATGGCTATCAGAAATTGATTAGATATATTCCTCTAAGGTTCTGCTGGGTATAGCCAGCCAATGGGAGGTATTTTGCCAATTTTAGAACACTTTCTTTAACATGGCTTAGTATTTCTAAAATCTGGGTCAAAGGTATTTTTTTAAAAAAAATCATAACAACAACAAAAACACTTTTCTAAATTTTCTGTAAGTTTAAAAAGCTTCATTTTGTCATCAGTATTGGGGAGATAACCCTCCACACTGCCAGTAGCCAGAGGAATCCATTCTCCCTTAGGAACCTCTAAATAAAGCTGAGTCCTTGTTTCCACCACAGAAGAGGTTTTCAGGATGAGCTAGAATAAAGCAAAATTAGTTTATTAAGTTAAAGGAGAGGGGAAGACAGTGCATATATATTTTATATATGTATATACAAAACATTGCTCAATGCAGTTTACAACAAGGTCTAAAGGTGAAGCATATTTAAGTAAAGTTAAAAACATGAGGTAAAGTTTACTGATTTAAGATCTATTTTTATTTTGATTATGTGTACATGTGTAAATCTGTGTGAGGATATGTGCATATGATTGCAGATGCCTGTGCATTTCAGAAGAGGTTGTTGGACACCCTGGAGCTTGAGTTATAGGCAATTGTGAGTCATTTAATGTATGTACTGGGAAGTGAACTCGGGTCCGCCACAAGAATGGCATGTGCTCTTAATCATGGTACCATCTCAGCTCCTGATTTATTTATTTCTCCTAACGACTTTCATAAATAACACTGTAGGGTAGCATTGGATGTGTTGTGTAGGTACAGGGATGTAAGGAGGAGGAGAAATAATACAGTCAAATGCAAAGCCACAAACCTGCTGGCCCTACGTTAGGACAGTTGGTTGTTTAACCCTCTTTGAGTTGTCTTAGGGAGACAAGCACTCTCGCTGGAGGCAGTTCAGTTTTACCAACTGTGTTGAATGTGAGGAGTAGAGGAAGCCTTAAGTGAGTGTGTAAGGAGTGGATGCAGTCTTGAATGAATGTTTGTTGTTGCTATGAGCATGCGCATGGCCCCTTTAAGGACCCCAGTACTTCAAACCGATGGGAATGGCAGAGCCTTCTCTGAGTTAGGCTCTGGGAAATGCCTTTCCCTGGTCCATGTGTGGATACTGACAGTGTGTACAGAAAATGTCGACCTCAGCTTCTTCCTGGATGTTTGCAGCCTGAGCCCCAACAGAGACCAATGTCTGAGATTTTCTGAATCCATCCCCTTCTTCAGCTGCATCTGATAAACAAACCTCCTTGGCTCAGATGTAGGGAAAAAAGAAAAAAAACCTAAGTGATTATTGTTAACAGGCCCCCAACTTAGCACAACTGACTCTATAATGGAAGGACCATTCATGCCATAAAACTCAGAACAACCTGCCAAAAGAAGACCTAATCCATCAAAATCCATAGTTCTAGGAAAGTCTCTAAATGGACTAACCTTGCCTTTTGGCTTCTGCAGTTCTGTTTCTGGCTAACTGTTCTTGTTAACTGAAGTATGTCAACCGGGATATGGTTTTGGTGCTTAAAACTCACACCGAGAAAGACTCGGGGCTACACTTGGATCCTGAACACCAGTGTAGTCATTGTTGAGCCAATAGAATTTCTATTGGCTTAAACCCACCTCTGAGAAATTTTCCCTGCTCAATACTCTTGCAGGCTACCTTTTAAAATAACAAAAAAGCCTCCCCACCAAAGCCAGTTTAAAACTAATGGCAAACTTTCTTCAGCCATCTCCTATCACTGTATTAAAAAACTGTCCTTTTCTCCCTCTTCCTCTTCCTTTGGTTGACTATATTTACAAAGTTCTTAGTTACAAAAAATCTTGGCCAAGTCTAAGAACCTCTATCTATCAGATATGTAGGAAGGGACACCTTCCCACTATTCTTACGGGTTTCCTTGTACATCCAGAGATGCCTGTAACTGGGAACTCCTACCTAAATAAATGCTTATTTCTTTTTGAATATCCACCTCCTTTTACTCTCTGAATCTAACTGCCCACTGTATATGTCTCGGCTCACTTCAGCCTACATCTCCACACCTCCCCCGGCCTTGCCATTCCTGGTGACTGGCAGTGAACGTTATTCAGGCTGCAGTATTTACTAATGGATCCTCTTGGGGCTGGAGAGATGGCTCAGCTGTTAAAGGCTAGGCTGACAACCAAAAATATATTCCCAGCACCCATATGACAGCTCACAACTGTCTGTAACTCCAGTTCCAAGAGATACGACATTCCACACAGATATACATGCAGGCAGGACACCAGTGCACATAAAATAAACATAAGAAAGGGACCCTCTTCCCATTTTAAAAATTCATATAACAATTATTTTGGTTTTTACTGTGCTTATCTTAATTCATGATACACCAGAAAGGATTTATTAAATTGTTACTCTTCTTATATGCTATGTTTCTGTATAAGAGCTCTTGTTTCTATATTCAAGTAACTTCAGTGCAAACTTAGTATTTTAAAGGCTTACCTGCAGGTATAAAACTTAAAGTTCTAAGTTTATAAGGACAACTAACTTATAAACTGTTAAGAATAAACTTTAATAAACTATTAAAGATAATTAAGAAATACAACTTATTGATTATTGCTCAACTTAACTGTAAACTATTAAGGATCAATTGTTCTTAAATTATAAACTATTGAAGATAATCCTTAAGATACAAATTAAAGCTTGATCATCTTAGTAATGATCAAATTCTCTAATGTATACAAAATCATAATTATATATGTGCTAAGTATGCCGAATATAATCAATTCATTTCTTAGCCCCTGGCATTTAAAATGTTTAAGCTTCCCACTTTAGACAAAACTGCCATGCCTCTACTGCCAGGGTTTTGCCCAAACTGTAGTTTGAGATCATTTAGATTATATCCCCATTTACCAGGTCTAAAGATAATTTGCCTTGCTATCTAACTTCAAATAAAAGATAGCTAACCAAACAAATTTCTAAATGACTTTTTACTGTTCCTTTGAGTAAAGGGATTCACTTTACTTTGGCTGTTCTCAATAACCAGTCATCTATGTCTCCTGAGGAATCAAATGTACAAATGCTTTTAGATGTAAGTTTTTAAGTATATGAAAGCTTAGATATAGAGAAGATTTAGGAAACTTAAAAAATAACTTATATTTAAATTGCCAATTATTGGGATAGATAAATATATAAACATCCAGATATGTTATAAATGATACACAAATCTCAATAAATAACCTAGAGATACTGAGAATATATTCCTAAATTAGATGTATGGATAAAGTTTTATTGAGGTCTGACATATAGTTTTTAAGAATTGACTGATATATGCCTTACTACAGAGTCTACAGACCTCCCCCAGAAGGAACACTGGGGCTAATAATAGGCCATAGCTCCTCTGTTGAACAAGGTATAAAAATTGTCCCAGGAATGGTTGATCCTGACTTTACTGGGAAAATTAAGATTATTGCAAACCTCCTACAAAAAAATTCAGATCCATATAGCTCCCTTAGGAGCTGCCTGTTTGGATTAAACTGTTACGGCTTTCTGGGTTCAGAAATTAAATATTCCCGACTAATTAAATGCTTAAAATACAGGGAAAAAATAATTAAATTGCTATACATAAGCATGGACATTTCTTACATTTCAGGAAAAGATTGGCCAAATAATTAAAACGACTACTACTTTTTCATCTCTTATAGGCCTAGGTCAAGCTAATAATATAGCCAGAAGACCAAGAATATTAAGATGGTCAGATGGAGAAAATTATGGCATATTCTGCCCATATGTCATCCTCCATACCTAACACACTGTGAGAAAAAGTCATACTGTAACAATCAGATGTATCATTAAACTCTGCTATGAACTAATATCAGCTCAAATGCTATAGATGGTTTTTAAACTTAAAAGAACTTGAGTATGTAAGCCCAAGGCATAATTGAGCCCATTATTCCAGAAATTGTAAATGACAGACATGGCCTAGGATATCAAAATTTATCCTAGGGGCCACTGTCCAAAGCTGATCCCATTACTTGGAGATCTGATGCTCTTCTTATCTGGGTTAAGCAATGACCTTTAAATGCTGAGAGAATTGTAACTGCTACCTGTCTAGTGGGAAAAAAACTAAATATTGGGCATATAAAGCCCCCCACCAGCCCTTAAATATTGTGGGATGTTCTGTATGCTGTAAATATATGTTGCTATGATTGATTGATAAATAAAATGCTAATTGGCCAGTAGCCAGGCAGGAAGGATAGTGTAGGCGGGACAGAGAGAGGAGAATGCTGGGTGGAAGAAGGCTGAGTCAGGAGACGGTGCCAGCCGCCATGATGAGAAGCAACACGTTAAGATACTGGTAAGCCACGAGTCACGTGGCAACTTATAGACTAATAGAAATGGGTTAATTTAAGATATAAGAACGGTTAGCAAGAAGCCTGAGCCATTAGGCCATACAGTTTATAAATAATATAAGTCTCTGTGTGTTTACTTGGGTCTGAGGGTTGCAGGAGCTGGGCAGGAACAGGATAACTTCAGCTACACTTAAATCACCTCAATATTTTTTGTTTAGAGAAGTCAGGGTTATAGACTATCATAAGAACTTAAGACAAGCCGGGCGGTGGTGGCGCACGCCTTTAATCCCAGCACTCGGGAGGCAGAGCCAGGCGGATCTCTGTGAGTTCGAGGCCAGCCTGGGCTACCAAGTGAGTCCCAGAAAAGGCGCAAAGCTACACAGAGAAACCCTGTCTCGAAAAACCAAAAAAAAAAAAAAAAAAAAAAAGAACTTAAGACATTAAATAAAATTTATTGAAGCCAAGGGGAATCTCACAGCCTGGCTTGCCATCACCAACGGCCATCTCTAAAAATAATAAAAAAAAAAAATTGTCATAGATTACAAGATTACTTTTTTACCGTATCTCCTTACCCTAAAGATTGTCAGCATTTCGCTTTTAGCTTGCCTTTTAACCCTGACACAATGGAAATCAAAAGCTGACATACAGAGCAGGAGTTGCAAGTTCTGTTTATCCAGGACTTATTTTATTGGGCAGAGTTCCTCAGTATATGTATAGATTAACAGACAATCAGAACTATCAATTGCAGTTCCCTCATAGTCCCCCAACCCAATAATAATATACATATGTGTATATATATGTATATATGTAAATATGTACATATTGCAATACATTTATTGCACAGATGATATTATATTTATATCAAACTATAAAACTTATGAGTCTAGAGTGGCAGATAGGTCTACAGGACCTTATGATTTATGGCCATGTTATAAGAGGTAATACAATATTTTGTCATTGCTTTCCAATTTTAGGAAGGCCTAAAGCTCATAATCGGACAAAAGCTTTACATATACTTCAAGAGCTCTTAAGTACTGATGCTTAAATTTTCATATCTCCCACTACAGGCATTCTTATTATCCCCAGGCCAAGCCATAAAGTTAAACCTAAGCCTCTAGGACCTTCTCACTGGTATTTGAAAAAGTCCTGATATTTTCATAACATCTGAAAGAAGATATGCTTACATGTCTTCACAGGACACTAATCTGCCTTTATGAATCCTAGATTGCCTGGTCACATCATATACTAGGCTGCTGCAGGACAAAGGTGCTCTATCGCTGCCAGTCTGAATATAGGCTGTTAATTACTCATAGATTCTTAATATTGAGCTTTGACTTTACGAATGAATTGATACAATTCCAGATCCTTTTGATGAACTCTGTTCATCAATGATATCAAAACTTATAGGAATATAATTATGAATAATAATTCTATTCTAAATGTATTTTTATTAATTCTGATCAAAAGATGAACAAAATTTGACACACACACACACACACACATAAATGAAACATTTCAGATTTCATTCTCTGACTATCCTGCTGTTTTGTTGAGACTCCAAGGTTTCATAATTTTGCTCTGACAATTCACCACTGTTATCATATTGTTAATATGTCTAAAGATTTTGTCTTTTAAGAAGGTTCTTATAAGCTTCAGGAGATCAAAATTCGTCAGTGCTCACAAGCCAAGAAGGACCAGGAGGAACGTAACCTGACTACAGTTTATATCTCCCACTTACAAATGTTCTTTTTTTTCTCTGTGGGGGAGGGGAGACTTCCCTCTCCCTGACCTAAAATCCCCTTCTCTCATCTGCTAAAACCACGCATTTAATATTCCATAGGTACCCCTAAGAGGAAGTTTTCTCTTTGAAATTCCTCATCTTTAAAACTCCTCAACTTCATGTTTTACCATTAATACATGTATTTATTCCAAGCAGAAATTCTAATCACCTAAAGAGTTACAGGTTGTCACCCTCTGGACCACAGACATGCTGTCTAGCTGCAGGTCTGCACCCCACCCTCCAGCCCACATGGATGTGCTGTCCAGCTCAGCCCTGCACCCTATCTTCCAGCCTACGAGACAAGAAATCCTGCTACACATGTCCCACAGAGTCTGAAACAGCCTGCTCTTCCTGGGTTTCCACTGCATTCCAGCCTTCAAGACCCTCAGTTTCGGCCTCATATCAGCAGGAAGTAACCATGAGAGACTTCTACAGCCCCTTTGTCACGTACCCCTCTTTGTGAACTGAACTCTCCAGCCCAGGGGCTGGACTGCCCTTAAAAAATGTTCTATTATTAATTGTATAAATTCTGCCCCTGATCCTGAAATGTATGTACGTACTATCAGATATTCTCCTCATGTACTTTTCATAACTCTTCTAAATGTAAGTCTTGCTGTGTATACCCTGACACAGGTTATTATTGTCCTCTCATAGCTTATGGTTTAATATTGCATTGATTACAAATTTAAATTAGGTAAGCTTCAGCTTCAGCCTTGGTCTCACAGATGCTCATGACTAATTCAGGTAATTTTATCTAACTATACCTCCTTAAAATACAGTTTAAGCAAATTTATACCACTACCAGAGATTAATAGATAGAGTCAATATCCCAAACTAATCATTTCTTTTTGATAAGTCAAAATCATAGTATTTAGACACATTTGAACATATTATGATATACTAGCTAATGATAGATTTTTATGATATTCCTCTGCCCCCCTTCTTGGGACAGAGATATTCTAGTTGTATACAAATATACCTATTAGATGGTTAAACTAATTCTCAGCTTGCCATCTATATAGATTATTGATTATAAATATATTTTATAGATTATAAATATATATTATTGATACAAATATTAACCATATATCAATAATTACTTATCAATTATTCAGTCATCTCCAAACTTAATATTTATCAACATCATTCATTGCCCTAGAGAGAATTAAACGTCCCTTTTTTACTATACAAGAAAATGGGAATTCTTGCAGACTGCAAGAATATATTATAGCGATTCAGCTGGATATTAAAGCTATACCTAGAAATTTCAAGGTATTTTTCTAGAGGAAGCCACTTATATGGAATACTTGGTGTTATTCAGTTTTTAATATTTCAGCTGTCTTCTGCTATGAAATTCTTGTGGGCCCATATACTACTAGACCATATTAGCAAACAGTGTAAGCTTCTCAGATGCTGATCCTCTCTCTAAGTAACTAACTCCCCTGCAGAGCCTAGGAGACAAGCAGGCTGTAGATGCATAGCTTTGCTTCTTGTGCAAATGAAGCTCAGACCGTCCCTTGCCTTCAGGCCTAGTGACATTACAGAACTATTGACTAAGAACAAAGGAGGTTTTTGCATATCCAGGTGGAATAAAAGGTGGAACAAGATTCCTGAGCAGGACAGTTGTTCAATGGTCTTAGCCTCATCTTTCCATCAGGTCCTCCATTGTAATTGAAGACCAGGCTCCAAGACTGCTGTAACCAAATCTCTCCAGTCTTGAGGATAATTCTATTACAAGTTGACCTTGAGTTTAACATCTGCTTCACAAAAGGTGAATGTATGCCATATGAGACTGTCACTTCCTTGAATCGCCTCAAATCTACTATTTGCACAGGAGTCCATTTAGCTCTTATACAGCCTTGAGGATCTCTATCATTTGGCAATTCCTGGAAGTTACTGGATAAATTAAGGTTGGCTATTTGAAAACCTTAGGCTGTTCCTCTGTAACCTTATAATGCAATGCTGAAATTGGCTCTCCTTTAAATTCTTCTGTCTGGGTTTGAATATCTCTATGATCTGTTTTAATAGGTTTTTCTAAACTTTTGTCTTGGCACTCATATTAACCAATGTTTTTAATGATAAAACAAAAATGATCAAACAGATAATATTTATAATTGACATTACATAAATCCCATCTAAATTAATTATCCTCTCATTTAATTGCTCCATTTTCAAACCATCCAGCATATTATCACACAGAGACCTAACTCCCTCCATTGTAATAGTGTTTCCCATTTTTTTTTAATATGGGAAAAAACTCTCTCTTTTAACTAATTCCTCCCTTTAAGAATTCCCAATTGTCTCACCAAATCTGCCTACGATGATGATTCAGATGTGAAGCTGACTGTTTTTTTGTAGAACAGTAGAAGCCCAAGCAGGTTTCAAGGAAGCTATCTAGTGTGGTAGCAGCCCAAGGAAGAGGGTCTAGGGAGAGCCCATAACCCACTGGGAGAGAAGAAGCCAAAGAGCCAGCTGTCTGCAAGGGGAACACACAAAAGTGGCTAACTCCTGTGGTTTCTGAAGCCCAAAAGCCTACAGAGTTTGCTGCAGATAGGCTGCAACAGAAACTTATCTGGTGGGGTAGTTACTTCAGCTGCATGCAGCTCCAGCTTGTGCCAATGGCTGTAAAGCCACAGGCAAGCAGCTTTTCCATGAATTCATGCCTCAAAAGTTGGATACCAGATATAGCATGAATTCTAATTGGTCCTAATAATAAAAACCCAGAGTCAGATAAAGAGGCAAATGTTGAAAGATCAGAGAAGCAGAGCAGCCAGCCACTAGTTATTACCTCTACAAAATCCTCAGCTGAAAAGGAGTAAGCTCCTGTCTCCTCCCACCTTACATTCCTCTCTCTGCCCAGCCATATAATTTCCTGTCTCCACCTCCCTAGTGCTGCGATTAAAGGTGTGTGCCACCACTGCCTAGCCTGTCTGGCTAACTAGTGGCTTATCTCAGCACTCTGTTCTTCAGGAAAGCTTTATTTATTAGATCACAAACAAAATATCACCACACTTGGCCCTCCTAGAGATTATTTGGCTTCCACTACAAGTTACCATTGCCAATGTCATAAAAAAAATTGGCCTATGAAAAACAGGGAATACCTAGACACTCAGACTCTATGCCACAAGAAGGGACCCTTGGAATAGATTTACTATCCATGAAATTACCTATAGAGAAAGAGGACTTCTTAGTGTTTGGGGAAAGGACATTAAAAACAAAGAGAGAATCTTTGCCCGCCTAGAAGCTATATGGATTGAGCTATGTGAGTTGCTATCCTCCACTGCCAAGGGACTTCCAAAAAAATTCTGGCCTGTGGGAAATAGGGAAAACCTGGGTATTCAGACTCCATGCCTTAGGAAGGGACCTTTGGTATAGATTTACTATCCAGACTAAACTGTCCCCTCTTCTTGGTCCCCCAACATTAGGTCCTAACAAATATCTCCTACCCATACCACAGTCCTGACCAATTCAGTCCTTTAAAGAAACTACCTCACTTAACAAACACGGTAGTCACAGTCCTGCCCCCACCCCACTGTCAAGGAAGCTAAGGGATCCTCATCCCTATTTTCTACTCTTAACAAGACAATCATTCCCAGACAGAAATCAGTCAGTATTGCTCATTATGCTTAAATCCTCCATCCCCATACTACATAGTGATACGAACAAACAAGACTGTCAGTCCATTGACTGACAAAACTCATTGTGACTAGGGACAACCCAAATTAATGTTAGAATACTTACAAGGAGCTAGAACTTGTCTAATACCCTAAACCTTTAACCTAGGCACTTCCCTTATTCTGATGCCTGCTGTTCTCACTTATGGATTAACTCATCTGGACAACAGCAGTGTTACTGAGGCCCTGAGACTACTTGGTGGGAAGGTACTAATAATTTGACTAAATGTGCCTTCTGATGCTTTCCAAACTGAGAAACACCTTTTATACATTCTATTACACACTCTGCCCCATGTATATCTACATAATGGAGAAGAAGGGAAAATAATTTTAATATGGACCCTGGAGTACAAAGAAAGAAGCATGTTCCAGTCTTTATCCCACTCCTGGGCAGAGTCCTCATAGCTGTCTTAATAGCACATCACCCTTTATCATGAGAGATTAAAAAAAAACAACTTTAAGAAACTAAACAGGTTGATCAGGGCCTAGAGGTATTAAAATTTCCATTTCTGAATTAAATTCCCAAGGATAATTTGTCCTACAAAATCAAAGAGGCTTAGGCTTACTTCTCATAAAATAAGGGAGACTATGTATGGATTTAAAGAAACCTGTTGTTTCTATACTAATCAATCAAGAGTAATTAACAGAAATCTTTCCATGTGTCTTAGTTAGGATTACTATTGCTGTGGCAAAACACCATGACTAAAAAGCAAGCTGGGGATTAAGGGGCTTATTTGGTTTAGTTAAGGTTTCTACTGCTGTGAAGAGACACCATGATCACAGCAGCTCTTATAAAGGAAAACTGTCGCTGTGTGTCACGGCACGGTCATGTGGGTACATGCCGCTCTGTGGAAAGAAGACTCAGAGGCACCTTAAGAATGTATTTATCGATAAAGGCCCAGCGGGGGTCCACAGAGGTAGACAGGCCCGGCGGCGGAGACAAGCAGACGCAGGTAGGATACAAGATCAACTCAAAAAAATCAGTAGCCCTCCTATACACAAATGATAAAAGGGCTGAGAAAAAAGTCAGAGAAACATCACCCTTTACAATAGCCACAAATAATATAAAATACCTTGGGAGAACACTAACTAAACAAGTGAAGGACCTTTTTGACAAGAACTTTAAATCTCTAAAGAAATTGAAGAAGATATAAGAAAATGGAAAGATCTCCCATGCTCATGGATAGGTAGGATTAACATAGTAAAAATGGCAATCTTACCAAAAGCAATCTACAGATTCAATGCAATCCCCATCAAAATCCCAACACAATTCTTCACAGACTTGGAAAGAAAAAAATACTCAGCTTCATATGGAAAAACAAAAGACCCAGGATAGCTAAAAGAATCCTATACGATAAAGCAACCCTTGGAGGCATCACCATCCCTGACCTCAAACTCTACTATAGAGCTATAGTAATAAAAACAGCTTGGTACTGGTATAAAAACTGACATATGGACCAATGGAATCGAATTGAAGACCCTGACATTAATCCATGCACATATGAACACCTGATTTTTGACAAAGGAGCCAAAACTATACAATGGAACAAAGAAAGTATCTTCAACAAATGGTGCTGGCATAACTGGATGTCAATATGTAAAAGATTACAAATAGATCCATATCTGTCACCATGTACAAAACTCAAGTCCAAGTGGATCAAAGACCTAAACATAAATCCAGTTACACTAAACTTAATAGAAAAGAAAATAGGAAGCACTCTTGAACGCATTGGCACTGGAGAATATTTCCTAAATAAAACACCAACAGCACAGACCCTGAGCACAACAATTAATAAATGGGACCTCTCGAAACTGAGAAGCTTTTGCAGGGCAAAAGACATGGTCAATAAGACAAAAAGACAGCCAACAGAAGGGAAAAGATCTTCACCAACCCCACATCTGACAGAGGATTATCTCCACAATATATAAAGAACTCAAGAAACTAGACATCAAAGCACTGAACAGTCCAATTAAAAAATGGGCTAAAGAGCTAAACAGAGAATTCACAAAACAAGAACTACAAATGGCTGAAAGACATTTAAAGAAATGCTCAACATACTTAATCATCAGAGAAATGCAAATCAAAACGACTCTGAAATACCACCTTACACCTGTCAGAATGGCTACGATCAAAAACACCAATGACAGCCAATGTTGGAGAGGATGTGGAGCAAAGGGAACACTCCTCCACTGTTGGTGGGAATGTAAACTTGTACAACCACTGTGGAAATCAGTATGGTGGTTTCTTAGAAAATTAGGAATCGAACTACCTCAAGACCCAGCCATCCCACTCTTGGGCATATACCCAAGGAATGCTGATTCATACCATAAAGATACATGCTCAGCTATGTTCATAGCAGCACTATTTGTAATAGCCAGAACCTGGAAACAACCTAGATGCCCATCAATGGAAGAATGGATGAAAAAAATGTGGTACATATACACAATGGAGTACTACTCAGCAGAGAAAAACAATGAAAGCATGAAATTTGCAGGCAAATGGATGGAACTAGAAAAAATCATCCTGAGTGAGGTAACCCAAACCCAGAAAGACAGTCATGGTATGTACTCACTCATAGGTGGATTCTAGATATAAAATAAAGAACAATCAGACCACAACCCATAGAACCATAGAGGCTATATATATATAGCATGGAGGTCCCTAGGACGACTGTGGCTTATAATAAATTTAGGTTTTACTCAATTATTGAAAACAAATAGCCAAATGAATGGAAACACATGAACTATGAACCAAAGGCTGAGGGGCCCCCAGCTAGATCAGGTCCTCTGAATAGGTGAGACAGGTGATTGCAGGGACACTTGGCTCAGTCTGGGAGGAAGGGACTGGACCTGCCTGGACTGAGTCTACCAGGTTGTTCGCAGTCCTTGGGGGAGGACTTGTCCTGGAGGAGGTGGGAATTGGGGGTAGGCTGGGGTAAGGGGAGGGGGTGGGAGGGGGGAGAATAGGGGAACCCATGGCTGATATGTAGAACTGAATGGTATTGTAAAATAAAATATATATTTAAAAAAAATAAAAGGCGTGTGTCTCCAATGCTGGCTGTATCCCTGAACACACAGAGACTTACCTAGCTCTGCCTAACAAGTGCTGGGATTACAAGCGTACGCCACCACTGCCCTGCTTTCCTATGGCTTGCTAATAGCTCTGACCTCTGGGCAACTTTATTTATTAACATACAAATAAAATCACATTTCAGTACAAATAAAATACCACCATAGGTATATATCTGAAGGTTACTTTTGATAGTGTTTTCACTATATTTATCCTTTTTATTCCATGAGCATGGACAATCTTCCCATCTTCTAGTGTTCTTACTTTATTTCTTGAGTGTTTTAATGGTTTCAGTTGTAAGGTCTTTCACTTCCTTAGTTATACTTATTTCAAGTTGTTTTATTTTTGTTTTGTTTTGTGTTTATTTAAGATAGATAAGTCTCACTGTGTAGTCATGGCTATCAAGATGTTGTGCCCAGATCGCGACCCCCAGAGAGACCACCAAGGACGAGCAAGCCGGAATGCAAAAGCAAGGTTTAATCGTGGATATCCAAACGCAATACAAGCCTAGGCAGGGACTTCATCCAACAGATCCAACGCAGTGGAAGCTGGAGGAAGTGCCCACCTGTCTGCAAGCTCAGTTTTTAAAGGGAAAAGTCACAAGGTTACATCATTTAGGGGTGCTAGTACAGGTACAATTCTGATTGGCTTGTGTCTAGGAATTCCAGAAATCACAATTCAGTTTTCCTTCTAAGGAAGTAGTTGCCCACCACCATTTTTCATTGGCTGCCCCCAGATGGGGGCATCTGGTGATTACACAGTCACTATGGAAACTAGGGTTGGGACATTCTATGGTCAAGCAGTTGCCTAGGGGGCCAGGGAGAGGACATTCCATAGTCCGGCAGCCATTACCTCCTGACTACCTTGTGACTCTGTATTTTTACACTTCCTGGTTTCTGGAATCTGAACTGACTGGTCTCAGTAACTTCTGGCCTGTTCTCAAAAGGAGAAATCTTAGGCCTTAATTTTAGGGTGAAAGCATTTTGGTCTTATTTCTAAGATGGCTCATTTTGGTCTCACAAAGATGGCCTAGAATTCTGTGTGTTTCCATTTCCAGGTATGTTTTTTATTATAAGTGGGATTATTTCACAGCATAACTGTCATTGGTATTTAGGAAAGCTACTGGTTTTCATGTGTTAATTTTGTATCTTGCCATTTTGCTGAAAAGTATTTATCATTTCTGAAGATTCTTTTTAGAGCGTTTAGGGTCTCATGTATAGAATCATAATCATCTGCAAACAAGGATACTTTGATATCTTTATTTTTATATTACTTTTATTTCCTTCTTTTGTAAAAATTGTAAAATTCACAAACTACTGTTGTGCCCAGATCATGACCCCCAGAGAGACCACCAAAGACGAGCATGCCGGAATGCAAAAGCAAGGTTTAATTCTGGATATCCAAAAGAAATACAAGCCTAGGCAGGGACTTCGTCCAATACATCCAACGCAGTGGAGGCTGGAGGAAGTGCCCACCTGTCTGCAAGCTCAGTTTTTAAAGGGAAAAGTCACAAGGTTACATCATTTAGGGGTGCGAGTACAGGTACAATTCTGATTGGCTCGCTTCTAGGGACTTCTAGAAATTACTTCTAAGGGAGTGGTTGCCCACCACCATTTCTCATTGGCTGCCCTCAGGTGGGGGCATTTCTGTGGTCAGTTACCCTGGAAACCAGGGAGAGGACATTCCATAGTCTGGCAGGCATTACCTTGTGACTATCTTGTGACTCTGTACTTTTACACTTCCTGGTTTCTGGAATCTGAACTGACTGGTTTCAGTAACTAATGGCCTGTTCCTAAAAGGAGAAATCTTAGGCCTTAATTTTAGGGTGAAAGCATTTTGGTCTTATTTCTAAGATGGCTTATTTTGGTCTCACACTACAACTTTCAACTACAAAACACCTTAAAGAGAACATTGTAGTCAAAAGTTTTCTCCAGTCCCACCTGGCCCCATGGTTCTGCAGCTGCTTATAAAATGAACATTCAGAGGCTTAATATTTTTTATAAACTGTATGGCCTATGGCAGGCCTTTTGCTACCTAGCTCTTATATCTTAAATTAACCCATTTCTTTTAATTTATGTTTTGTCATGTGTTCTATGGCTTTACCAGTCTGCTGGAATGTTGTACTTTGGGAAGCAGGCTGGCATCTCTTCAGACTCTGCCTTTCATTTTCCTGTCTCTCTCCTTGGATTTCCCACCTGCCTCTAAGCTGCCTTGCCATAGACCAAAGCAGTTTATTTATTAACCAATGGGAACAACCTATATTTACAGCATATAGAAAGATATCCCCCAGCATTCCCCCTTTTCTGTCTAAGCAAAAGAGAAGGTTTTACTTTTAACATAGTAAAATTACATATAATAGAACAGTTATCAAGTGGGAATTATAGTTATAATATCTAGTCTATTTGTATTTGGCAAAATTAAAGAAAATATTTTATCATCTATCCTATATTTGTGTGTCCAAGGTTTTATATCTAATTTATCTTTTATCATAACCAAGGAAAATTATAATTATAACTATTTAGTGTTTAACTACATCAAAGACTCCAGAAGGATATAATATTACCTAAGAAAATAGAAAGTGCATTGTCAGCAATTTCCAAAAATCTAGAATTACAGGGACATCTGGCTGCTTGGACAGTCACCCAAAACAAAGTTCCTTTATAATGTTGGGGCATCCATCTTCATCCTATAGGCCTAGAGTCTCTTAGTCATTTCTTCCTGTGTTCTATAGAATGTCTGACACTCTTCTGTGAAGCAGGAACCTGAAGGACCATATTGCCTTGTTTTGGCAAAATTTAGTGGTCATTTTTCCAAGGGTCCTGAATGTTCAGTTGATACAACATTTTGTCAAGCAGTTCAGGCAAGAGTAGTTTCTTACCCAAATGGCTAACTTTTGCCATAAAGAAAGGAAACTCCATATGGAGTTTCTTCAATGCCCATTGTTGTCTTCTCTGAAGTAGATTAGTGCTGCCAGGAGCAGATATGTCTCAATGTCCAGAAAAGTCAAAGTTCTTAAAACATTTTAAATGCTATATTCTGTAGATCTTTGAAGTGTTTGAAGATTACCTATCTAACTGAAGTATACCTTTATATATCTAAAAAAAAACTAACATGACTATCTTAGATGACTATTAATCTGTATTTCTTAATTATAATAATTACAATTTTAAATGAGCTGCATAAACATTTAAACAAGAGTATAAATATACAAACAGTATAACAAAATTAACTTTAAATTTATATCAATAAACTAAAATCCATAGCAATGTAAAACATTGTAAACAAGTTGTTATTCTTTAAAAGTAGATGTTGTTCTTTGGATGGTAGGCTGACTTCTCTTCAGACTCCACCTTTCTCTTTCCTGTCTCTCTCCTTGGATTTCCCACCTTCCTCTAAGCTGCCTTGCCATAGGCCAAAGCAGCTTATTTATTAATGAATGGGAACAACATATATTTGCAGCATATAGAAAGATATCCCCCAGCAGAACATGTCTTTTCTTGGATATTAATGTTAAATAAAAACTGTTAAGCCAGTTGTGCTGGTCAGTTTTTGTCAACTTCACACAAACCAGAGTCATCTGGGAAGAGGCAATCTCAGATGAGGAGTTATCTTCATCAGATTGGCCTAGGGCACTTTCTTGATAACAATTGATATGGAAGGGCCCACTGTGGGCTGAGCCACCCCTGGGCAGATGGTCCTAGGCTGTATAAGGAAGCAGAGGAGTGAACAAGCCTTGGGGAGCAAGGAAGTATGGCCCTGCTGCAGTTCCTAACCTGGCCTTCCTAGACGATGGACTGTAATCTGTAAGCTAAATATACCCCTTTCTCCCCAAGGTGCTTTTGGTCACTGTCTTTACACAGCAATAGAAAGAAAACTAGACAGCAGTCTACCATTATATAATCCAGAGAGGCTCTTCTGACAATCTGATAAAACCAGAATGAAGGTTTTAGCCAGTCATGGAGCCATTGAAAGAATTTGGAGTGTATGAATTAGATGAAATCTGGTTACTCTGATGTCACACAACTCAACAAATCTAAGAACAATCTAGGTAGTTGCTCTACCATTGAGCTAGAGATGATTTAGAAAAACAAACAGAGAGCCGGGCGTGGTGGCGCACGCCTTTAATCCCAGCACTCGGGAGGCAGAGGCAGGCGGATCTTTGTGAGTTCGAGGCCAGCCTGGGCTACCAAGTGAGCTCCAGGAAAGGCGCAAAGCTACACAGAGAAACCCTGTCTCGAAAAAACCAAAAAAAAAAAAAAAAAAAGAAAAAGAAAAACAAACAGAGGGTAGAGAGATGGCTCATTTTAAAACTCTGGCTGCTCTTCCAGAGAATTTAGACTTGTTTTCAGCACCCACATGGCAGCTCACAGCTCTCTGTAACTCGTGAACCAGGAGCTCCAATGTCTGCTTCTGGCCTGCATAAGCAGTGTGCATATGTGGTGAACAATGAAACACGCAGGCAAACATCCATACACATTTGTGTAAAAAAGATGAGCAATACTGGGAAGGGTCTGAGGGGGTGAGTGTCACTGAATGTTGTGGGGAGATGGTAGTGGATAACATAGGTGCCATTTCCATCCTAGCAATGCACAAACTCTTTTGTTAAAAATATATGCAGGATTTCAGCTGGATTCTTAAAACATCCATCCAGAAATTGAGTGGAGAAAGCTTCCATGGTAGAAACGTACTCAATTACTAGGGAATATATATATATCTTACCCAGTGAGACAAGGTTGCTGTATGTCTCCAACATCACATATCTGTATAAGTCCTTCTGAAAAGGTCTAAATACTCCCACTCTGCCTGAGAGAGGTCTATGGCTATGTCCCTGAATGCCAAGGACACCTGAAATGACAAACCTATGGTTTGCCAAAAAAAAAAAAAAAAAAAAAAAAGTAATACAATTTCATGATAAAAATTTCTTTATAAGAAATAGGGGGGACAAGACCAGAACAGATCTGAACACTCTGTCTGAGGCCAACCCGGGGCCCAGCTGCTGATCCTATGAAACCCAACAACGTGGAGGTGCTGGTGAGACTACCCTGCTCAGCCAAAATCCATCCAGGAGAGAATTCAGAATCCTCAAGTTTGCAGCCTGAGAAAACAAGATCAGCTGAGGAGTTGATGAATGAGCAAAACGTGACCCGAGAACACAAAAAAAAGGCGCCGCCCAGCCACCTAACCAGATCACCAGAATCGTAAGAATACACTTCATCGACTGAGAACAGGTAAGCTCCCATCTCCTGACCAACAGAGTTCATAGGGCCCTACCCATCAGAGTCCCAGAGACCAGGCAGCTACCTTTCCCTGCTCCCACACACACACAAAAAAAAAAACAACAATAAAAAAAAACAATAAAACAAACAAAAAAATAACCCCTATGAACCTAACAACCATTAAAAACCATAAGCACACCCTACACCAACTGGGACCAACTGCTCCCAGAGACAGAACCACTAACACTGATTGGACTAAGCTGCTCCTGAAGAAACAGAGCCCAACAGCAACAATTTAACCAAGAACTCCTAGTGAACCAAGACTAAAAATTAGAACAAGAGAGGCACCTTCAGATACAGACACAGCCTACACCGAGCAGAGGAAGAGATGAGTAGACACCAGTGCAAAAATACAGGCAACAACATAAAGACCTATATGACAACATCAGAACCTAGTGATTCTACACCTGTAAGACCTGAACGTACCAAGGCAGAAGAAACAGAAGAAATCAATCCTAAAATGACTTTAAGAAAATGATAGAGACCCTTAAAGAAGAAATAAAAAATTCCCATAAAATAGGAAATAAAAAATTCCCTTAAAGAGGAAATGAAAAACTCCATTAAAGAGGAAATAAAAATTTCCCTTAAAGAGGAAATGAAAAACCACCTTAAAGAAGAAATGAAAAACTCCCTTAAAGAGGAAATAAAAAATTCCCTTAAAGAAATGGAAGAAAAAACAAACAAAAAATTGGAAGAAATCAAAGAAAGCTAAGCAAAAGTAATGAAACAGATGAAAGTAGAAACTAAGAGAATAATACAAAAAAATTAATGAAACAAAGAATTGGTTCTTTGAGAAAATCAACAAGATAGAAACATGCCAAGATCTGAAAAATGAAATTGAGACAATAAAGAAAACACAAGCTGAGGGAATGTTGGAAATAGAAATCCTGACTAAACGAACAGGAACTACAGAAACAAGCATAACCAACTGAATGCAAGAGATGGAACAGAGAATCTCTGACACTGGAGACACAATAGAGAAAATAGATTCGTCATTCAAAGAAAACACTGAAGACAAAAAAGTTGTAACACAAAACATCCAAGAAATTGGGGACACCATGAAAAGACCAAACCTAAGAATAATATGGATAGAAGAAGAAGAATACCAACTCAAAGGCACAGAAAATATATTCAACAAAATTATAGAAGAAAACTTTCCTAACCTAAAGAAAGAAATACCTATGAAGATACAAGAAGCTTACAGAACACCAAATAGGCTGGATCAAAAAAAAAAAGTCCCCTCACCACATAATAATCAAAACACTAAACATACAGAACAAAGAAATATTAAAAACTACAAAGGAAAAAGTAACCTATAAAGGCAAACCCATCAGAATAACACCAGACTTCTCAATAGAGACTATGAAAGCTAGAAGGTCCTGGACAAATGTTATGCAGACACTAAGAGCCCATGGATGTCAACCCAGACTATTATACCCAGCAAAACTCTCAATCACCATAGGCGGAGTAAACAAAATATTCCAGGATAAAACCAGATTTAATCAATACCTGTCCACAAACCCAGCCCTACATAACACTAGAAGGAAAAATCCAACCCAAAGAAGCTAAACACACACACACACACAAAAAAACTCAGGCAATAGATAATCCCACACCAACAAACACCAAAGAAGGAAAACCCAACATGACCACAAAAAATAACAGGAATTAACAATCACTGATCATTAATATCCATCAATATCAATTGTCTCAACTCACCTATAAAAAGACACAAACTAACAGAATAGATAAGAAAACAGGATCTATCCATCTGCTGCATACAAGAAACATACCTTAACTTCAAAGACAGACATATTGATTGAATATAGTACTTGAAGTTCTAGGTAGAGCAACAAAAGGAGATCAAAGGGATACAAATTGGAAAGGAAGAAGTCAAACTTTCACTATTTGCAAAGGATATTTGCAGATAGTATACGTAAGTGCCCCAGAAAATTCTACCAGGGAACTCTTACAGCTAATAAACTCCTTCAGTAAAGTGGCAGGATACAAGATCAACTAAAAAAAAATCAGTAGCCCTCCTATACACAAATGATAAAAGGGCTGAGAAAGAAGTCATAGAAACATCACCCTTTACAATAGCCACAAATAATATAAAATACCTTGGGATAATACTAACTAAACAAGTGAAGGAACTTTTTGATAAGAACTTTAAATCTCTAAAGAAAGAAATTGAAGAAGATATCTGAAAATGGAAGGATCTCCCATGCTCGTGCATAGGTAGGATTAATATAGTCAAAATGGCAATCTTACCAAAAGCAACCTACAAATTCAATGCAATCCCCATCAAAATCCCAACACAATTCTTCACAGACTTGGAAAGAAAATACTCAACTTTATATGGAAAAACAAAAGACCCAGGATAGCTAAAAGAATCCTGTATGATAAAGCAATCTCTGGAGGCATCACCATCCTTGACCTCAAGCTCTACTATAGAGCTATAGTAATAAAAACAGCTCGGTACTGGTATAAAAATTGACATACAGACCAATGGAATCGAACTGAAGACCCTGACATTAATCCATGCACATACGAACACTTGATTTTTGACAAAGAAGCCAAAACTATACAATGGAAAAAAGAAAGTATCTTCAACAAGTGGTGCTGGCATAACTGGATGTCAATATGTAGATATAAAATGAACAATCAGACCACAACCCATAGAACCATAAAGGCTATATATATATATATAGCATGGAGGTCCCTAGGACGACTGTGGCTTACAATAAATTTCAGTTTTACTCAATTATTGAAAAAAAAATAGCCAAATGAATAGAAACACATGAACTATGAACCAAAGGCTGAGGGGCTCCCAGCTGGATCAGGCCCTCTGAATAGGTGAGACAGTTGATTGGCTTGATCAGTTTGGGAGGCATCTAGGCAGTGGGACCAAGTCCTGTGCTCAATGCATGAATTGGCTGTTTGAAACCAGGAACTTATGCAGGGACACTTGGCTTAGTCTGGGAGGAAGGGACTGGACCTCCCTGGACTGAGTCTACCAAGTTGATCACAGTCCTCGGGGGAGGACTTGTCCTGGAGGAGGTGGGAATGGAGGGTGGGCTGGGGGTAAGGGGAGGGCGTGGGAGGGGGGAGAATAGGGGAACCCATGGCTGATATGTAGAATTGAATGGTATTGTAAAATAAAAAATATATATCACAAAAAAAAAAAAAAGATTACAAATAGATCCATATCTGTCACCTTGCACAAAACTCAAGTCCAAGTGGATCAAGGACCTCAACATAAATCTAGTTACACTAAACTTAATAGAAGAGAAAGTAGAAGGTACACTTGAACGCATTGGCACTGGAGACCACTTCCTAAATATAACACCAACAGCACAGACCCTGAGCACAACAATTAATAAATGGGACCTCTTGAAACTGAGAAGCTTTTGCAGGGCAAAAGACACAGTCAATAAGATAAAAAGAATGGGAAAGATCTTCACCAACCCCACATCTGACAGAGGATTGATCTCCACAGTATATAAAGAACTCAAGAAACTAGACATCAAAATACTGAACAGTCCAATTAAAAAATGGGCTAAAAAGCTAAACATAGAATTCACAAAACAAGAATCACAAATGGCTGAAAGACATTTAAAGAAATGTTCAACATCCTTAATCATCAGAGAAATGCAAATCAAAACAACTCTGAGATATCACCTTACACCTGTCAGAATGGCTATGATCAAAACCACTAATGACAGTCAATGTTGGAGAGGATGTGGAGCAAAGGGAACACTCCTCCACTGTTGGTGGGAATGCAAGCTTGTACAACCACTGTGGAAATCAGTATGGCGGTTTCTCAGAAAATTAGGAATTGAACTACTTCAAGACCCAGTCATACCACTCTTGGGCATATACCCAAGGAATGCTGATTCATACCACAAAGATACATGCTCAGCTATGTTCATAGCAGCACTATTTGTAATAGTGAGAACCTGGAAACAACCTAGATGCCCGTCAACTGAAAAATGGATTAAGACAATGTGGTACATATACACAATGGAGTACTACTCAGCAGAGAAAAATAATGATAGCATGAAATTTGCAGGCAAATGGATGGAACTAGAAAAAAATCATCCTGAGTGAGGTAACCCAAACCAAGAAGGACAAACATGGTATGTACTCACTCATAAGTGGATTCTAGATATAAAGTAAAGAACAATCAGACTACAACCCACAGAACCATGGAGGCTATATAAATAGCATGGGGGACCCTAAGATGACTATGGCTTATAATAAGTTTTGGTTTTACTCAATTACTGAGCAAACCTCAATGAAATAGTTCACTATTAAGATAAGAATTTATACTATATCAAGCTGATAATAGAATAATTAGTTAATTAATTAATTTTAAAAAATAAAAATAGAAGAAAAATTTAAACTATTAAAAAAAAACCAAACAAAAATATTTTGCTAAAGTAAAAAGGGAGAACTAGGGACTCATCATTCCTCTCCACATTCTATTCTTTCCCTTGTTTTATATATTTTAAATTTTTTTTAGCGGTGGATTCTGCTGGAGTTTATTGGTGAATTCTGTTGGAGTATCCACTGCAGATAAGCACTGGAGGGCTTCTGTTGCAAATCACCCCCTGGAGCAATGGAAGGATCTTTCTACTGGCACTTGGAGGAGACCTGATCTGGTATTGGTGTGGCCCCGGGGTTCTGTTTATGTCTTTCCTCAGGACAATGAGGTTCCTCTTTGGATTCCTGAGCACTGAGTGTACCCTGTGGCTGCTGCTGAAGCTCAACATGGCAGAGACCTATTGGGCCTTCATGAAAACTCTCCCCTTCTAATGCCAATGGGGATTGAGAGCCCAGTATGGCCAACTTTGGCAAGCATTAACGTAAGTCTAGGAACTGTAGCCATGTGGTTGGATTCTCCAGAAGGTAATGTATGGTAACTGCTTTTTCAACTATGTTTGGGAACGTGTCACCCAGACACCTTGGAGATTAAGGATAACCCTGAAGGTCACTGACCTCCATTTGTTAACATGCCAGCTAAATCTTTTCATTTTCAAAATCCTCTTCAAGCTGGTGTAGTACCTTCTTTTCAGAAGTGGCTCTGTGCAATATTTATTTGCCTCCTGAAATTCATTTAGCCCCCTTTGAAGATACCTTAAAATTTATCAGCCTAGCTGGGCGTTGGTGACACACGCCTTTAATCCCAGCACTCGGGAGGCAGAGCCAGGTGGATCTCTGTGAGTTCGAGGCTAGCCTGGGCTACCAAGTGAGCTCCAGGAAAAGCACAAAGCTACAAAGAGAAACCCTATCTTGAAAAACCAAAAAAAAAAAAAAACATCCTAAATGTAGCCATTATAAGACCATTAGTTATGCTCCTTGTGAGCTGCCTCTTTTTTCTGTTGTTCTTTTGCAGAGCTACCTGATTAAGTCATGCTGGTATCAAGAAAAATGGACCTTGATGGTTCGTGTTCCTGGAGTTGTATTCATGCCAGTGGATGCCCACACACTCCAGAAGAGAATTTGACACTGCTGCTGCTGTTGTTGCTGTTATAGCAGAGGCAGCCACCACTGCTACTGTTTCTGGGATTACCATTTCATAATTGCTTACTACAGCTAGCACAGTGGAGACCCTGGCAGCAAAAGTAGCTACCACAGTAAATTAATCTTTCATTCTATTGGGCATGATAAATTTAATTCAATAGTTATATACATTTCGATTGGCTTTGAAGATTATAAATTTATAAACTCAAGTTCCATTTGCTTTTGGGATACCATCTTACAAGGACTTCAATTTGCAGTAAGGCTTGTTAAGGAAGGGAATGGCTCAGTTGCCTTTAGCCTACTGGCTATGGGTGGGATAGGACCTCTATTGGTCTTTTCTGTATTGAACACACAGATTGCAAGCCCAGCGCCACTTTGAGATCTTTGGCAGCAGTTAACTCTGCAGCTCACACAGATTGAGCCTGTACGATAATGAGTATTCAGAGATGGGTAATGCCTGGGGGGCACTCACCAACCTAAGACAGAGCGCCTGTGTGGCCTGGGCAGGTGTCTCCATGACAGGTAAGGTGACCTGCTGACGTCCCATGCAACCTAAGTCAGAAGCTCATTTATTAGTAAAATGGGGGACCTGTAGTGCCCTGGCCCCCATTTTGGATAACTGTTGCCTTGCTTGCTGACCTTGACCTTTATATCATCCCTATGCTAATTCCCTGCCGGGTTTCACCTTCCTGAATGCTTAAGGGAAGTTCCTTGTCATGTATCCTGAATAATAGGCGTTAACAGTTTAGATGCAAGATTGTAAAACATCTGTAGTGAACTTCTGCCCTCCAGGGTTCTACCATTGTGCTGTAAGCTTATATTCAAGACCTCCTTCCTCCTTCAATAAACAGCATTCGGCATTAAAAAAAAAAAAAAAAGAATTATATGTGATGACAAAAAAAAGAAAGAAAGAAAGAAAGAAAGAAAGAAAGAAAGAAAGAAAGAAAGAAAGAAAGAAAGAAGTAACATAACAAGCAGGAAAGCTGGGGTCCAGCCTAGAACATTTATGGAAAAAAAAAAAGAACATTAATATTCCTAAAGGAGAGAATGTATATGACTTTTTTCCTTTTTTTTTAAAAATAACTTATTTATTTTATGTACATTGGTGTTTTAGTACCCTAGGACTAGAGTTACACACAGTTGTAAGCTGCCATGTGGGTGCTGGGAATTGAACCCAGGTCCTCTCTAAGAACAGTCAGTGCTCTTAACCAATGAGCCATCTCTCCAGCCCCTGTGTACAACTTTATAACACTTAATGTTATAAAATGTGTGTGTGTGCAGGCATGTGTGTGATTGTGTGTGTGTGCAGGTGCACACACATGCACATACCATGGTGCACCTGTGGAGGTCAGAGGACAACTGGGTTTTCTCCTTCTATCACGTGGATCTCACAGACTGAACTCAGGGTCTCAGGCTTGGCATCAAGTACCTCTACCTGCTGAACCATTTTGCTGGCCCACTATGTGGATTGAAAAAATATTGCTGATACAAACAAATTAGATATGCCATGAGATAATACAATAATCCAATGGAAATAATGTAATAATCCAATGGCCTGGGAATGAAGAAACAATCCAACTTCCTCAGCTCAATGAAGCATCATAACTACACATACTGCCTGTATCACATACCTGCAATTTATGTTTTGAATATGTATCATTTCCATTATTCTTCCTAAAAAGAATTTAATTCCTACAAGAACTAAGTTTTTTTTAACAAGTACTCTAAAATCTCTGTTATGCAGTTTGTGACCCCTGGAGGAAGAACATCATTTTGATCCAATTATAATTAAAAGATTTATTGATTACCTGATGGCATGATGACAGCCTTAAAGCCCAATCTCAGGCATGTCATGAAGGAGAGGTATGGGGAAAGGCTTTTAAAGGAGAAACCCACAAAAAAAAAAAAAAAGACCTTCAGTATCTAAGCAAGCAAAAACTTGTCTGTTCTGCCAAGTTAAGTGGTTAAGGTGACTCAGTCTTTGGGTATCTGTGTATGTAAATTACAAAAGCCAAAAAAGCAGTTAGTCATATCATAACAAATAGATAGCCATGGCTCTACATTTTTGGTGGGGCAGGGGTCACTGAGTCAGGCTTACTGGGAACTTATTTTCCAGAAACTGTATTCAGAGACAAACAGTAGGTACCAAGATGGATGTCTAACATAAAATGGAGGGGTTTTTTTTAGCCATTATATCTCGACTTCAGAAAACAGGAATGTATTGACATTACATGAACAATAAATATTCAAGTTATTTTTATGTAAGACATTGTCATAAGCAATACCTGTAGTAGATATGTTTATTGACCAGCTAGTCATACTACTTAATTCTACTTGTAGAATCTACAGGATTATCTGTTGTAACTAAATCCCATTGTGAAGTATTGGATGTACGGATGAGGACACAGTGTGATGTGCCCATTGTCCTAGCTACTCAAGAAGCCCAGACAGATGGATCACGTGGGCCCAGGAGTTTGAAGCCAATCTTGGCAACAGTAGGACTCATGTCTTTGAGGGGGAGAAGATAAAGGAAGGAGAAGATAGAAATCTGACTGTGGTGCTCATAGGCAGTGCCTTGGAGAAATAATTAGGGATAGATAAGGTTATCGTGGTGAGACTTTATGTTTGATACTGGTGGTGATGTATAAGAAAAAAATAATCAAATGAATTTTGGTGTGGGATTAAGACAGTCTCCAACAAACTTCTGAAATGGCTCTAAAAATATGTCTGCTGTTTTGCACTATGAAGTATGATCCTAATTAGCCTTATCAATTAAAACTAGGAGTCAGATACTGGGGTAATAACCTGAAAGATCAGAGAAACAGAGCAGCAGCCACTAGAGGCTTCTTATCTCTAAAAATCCTCAGACTGAATGGGGCCCAAGATCCTGTCTCCACCTGCCTAATATTCCTGTCTCCACCTCTTGATTGTGCTGGAATTAAAGGTGTGAGCCTCCCAAGTGCTGGGGTTAAAGATGTGAGCCATCACTGCCTGACCTCTATGGTTATCTAGTGACTAATTCTGCCCTCTGATCTCTAGGCAAGCTTTATTTGTCAGAACACAAACAAAATATCACACAAGAGCACTAGGTATTTGTGGTAAGCAGCATTTGGACATTAACAATGATAAAAATACTGATCAACTCTGAACATTTTGAAGATGTTTTATGTCCGGCAGTATTTAACTTTTTGTTTACTTTGTGTGTATGGGGTTTTGCTTGCATTCATGTCTGGGCACCATTTTGTGTACCTGGCATAGTCAGAAGCCAGAGGAGTTGCAGATAGTTTTGAGCCACCATGTGGGGTCTGGGAACTGAACCCAGGTCCTGTGTAACAGCAACAAATGCTCTTAATTGCTGAGCCATCTCTGCAGCCACAAAGATGTAATTCTTTTTATAAAACAAACGAGTACTCTATCTCATTAAGTTTTATTTTTTACTTCAATAAATTATAAGATTATATGTATTAAAGACTTGTTTAAGATAAATCTCTATGATTGAGTGAATGGTTGATTTGTATACTTTTTTATTTTTATTATTAATAAAAATATTTTATTATTATTATTATTAAAATTACTTTAAAATAAAGTAATTTTTATATTGCCTGAACTCAAGAACTCTGGCCTGCATCCCAGAGTTCCACCACTGCCTGGCTTCTGAATTTAATTTTAAAATACAAACATATGTGTGGCAGTTGTGTAGCTTGGTCCACTTATGGGACTCCTAGCAGTGGGAGCAGGGCCTATCCTTAATGCTTTGGCTGGCATTTGAGAACCTATTCCTCATACTGGGTTGCCTTGCCCAGCCTTAATACAGGGGGAGGAGCTTAATCTTACCTCAACTTGATATGCCATGCTTTGACACCCATGGGAGGCCTGCCCCTTTCTGAACAGAAACAGAGGGGGAGTGAATAGTGGGGGTGGAGGGAAGGTGGGGAGAGGGAATGGGAGGAGAGAAAGAAGGAGAAACTGTGGTCAGGATGTAAAATAAGTGAATAAATATAATAAAAAAATATTTTAACTTGTTGAAGGCAAATTAATCTGACATGTGTGAAAACAATAGAGAAGTCAATGTGACTATTGTAAATAATCCTTAATGGGTCTTGAGCATTCCTCTCTAGTACAACATTACCTTTTAAAAGTGTGTAATTTTTTTCAAATTTATGTGTGTTGCTGGTGGCTGTGTTAGAGGAACAACAGGTAGCAATTGAAGTTGGAGGTGTCAGGCCACCAGAAGGCATATCTTTGATGGGTAAATCTTGGATAGGCCAGGCTCCAAGATCACAGACCCTGGAATGTCTTTTGTTTATCTTGTGTCCCTACATGTTTGCTAGTGCTGTCTTTCTCTGGTATCTGGCATGGTGTGAATGGATGTGGGGAGATCCCCACTGCCTATAATGTAGTGTTTTTATCTCATGGAAACATCCCATTTTTACTGGGCATTTTTACTTGTGGATTATTATTAAGATGATTTCCTTCCTAAAATGTACTGTTTGGTTGATAATAATATTGTTAGTTTATACAGAGTTTTGATGAATTAAAATATATACAAGGAAATGTTACATGGCTAGAGCCTGTGAGTTTCACCTAAGGATATGCACAGATTACAGCTCAAGTTAATGATTAAGAAAAACAACTGAGTCCCAGGAGCCAGTCTGGCTCCATTTCCTTTAATCTTAGTGCTGAAAAAATGCAGTCACAGATTTCTGTGTGCATCATTAGCAGAAACAAAGCCTTATAATAAATTCAGGTTAGATCAGATGCTTTGACCATAACTTTGAGGTGAAAAACCCAAGAAGATAATCTAAAGTTTTAGAAAGGCATATAGTTGAGTGAGGAACTCTTTAAGGTCAGAGAACAAGAACAAAGCAGCCCAAATATTACTAGCTGATACACTTGTTAGGATTGGTTGATGACCAAAGGAGATGATTAATTCCTTATACCCATTTCTTCCCTCAATCCCCTCATATAAAGCACTTAAAAAACAGAATGTAACCACATTGCAATTTTTATATTGCCTGAAAAATTTTGCTAGGGTATGTAAGCTATAGTGGAAAAAATAAAGATACAGTTAAAATAGGTTAGAAGGAAAACATCAAGAATGACAGAGTTAGAAGGAAAACATCAAGAATGAGGGAATTAGGAGGAGAACATCAAGAGAGTTAGAAGGAGAAGGATGACATCAAGAGAGACAGAAGGGACATTTTTGCATAGAGATAAGAAAGGAGAATATAGAATACAGAATGAAAAATACAGAATAATAAAGAAGGAAACCATCAAGAGAGTGTGTATATCTTTTTCCCTTACCTCCTCAGATAGAAAAGTATAGCACCCTGACTCTGTGGACTCCCTTTGAGCCTTGAGTCCTCAGGCAGCAATAGTGTGTGTGTGTGTGTGTGTGTGTGTGTGTGTGTGTGTGTGTGTGTGTCTGTGTGTGTGTGTCTGTGTCTATGTGTGTGTGTGTGTGTCTGTGTCTATGTGTCTCTGTGTGTCTGTGTCTGTGTATGTGTGCATCCATGTGGGTATGTGCACACATGAGTGCAGAAGACCAAAGAGTCCAGAAGAGGATGTCAGATTCACAGGAGCTGAAGGTGTATGTGGCTGTGACCTGCCTAACATCGGTGCTGGGAACTGAACCTAGGTCCTCTACAAGAGCAGTGTGTGCTCTCAATGTCTGAGTCATCCTTGCACCTCCACAACAAGATTCTATCAAGATTTTCTGATCACAAGTTCACAGAGCAGCATCTACAGAATGAAAAGAGATTTCTGTGTGTGTTTGTGTGTATGTGTTACTTGGAATCAAACCCAGAACCATAAAAATTTGTGCACAGTAGAAAGAAATGTGTTTGGTTTACCTGGTACCTTTAGATGAAAATTAATCCAAGTATCACTTTAGACATAATCCCTTAAAAATGTCTTTAAATTCTAATAATAATGAAATTTGTGTAAAAATATTTATTTTTAATTATGTGTATGTGTGTAGGTATGTGCATATAAGCTGTCTGACCTGGGTGCTGGGAACCAAGCTCTAGTACTCTGCAAGAGCAATATGTGTTCTTAACTGAGTCATCTCTCTAGCCCCTCATATGAAATTTAAATTTTATTATTATTTATCATTATGAATGTAAGTAATTTTTATTCTTATAACTAATATTTGTAAGAACAAATCTGAAAATTCCTAGTACATTTTGACATAGATTTCCATGTATCTGGTATGTTAGTACAGATCTCCTTAAAGCATTGGGAAAAAATGCTATGTCTCTAATAACAACTAAACCATCTTTTAATCAGGATTTACTTTTCAAGTGGAGTCTCTGGAAATCAATAATTTCATTCTACCCAAACACTGAGTGAAAAGTTTTTGTACCTAAATAAGCCTCTGCCAACACAGCAATCCAAGTCAGACCAAATAAGAAAAAGCCTCAGTTTAATGGGTAAAGTGTTCCTGGATGATTCTCTGCCCACCCACCCCCTCACCCCCCGCCCCACCCTGAGAGGAGATGGGGATGAGAGACCAAAAAACCTTGTGTCTGTTTTCTGGGGGGGCAGTTTAAATACCCTGTGGGAGTGGTCTTGAGCATATCTGGGAGAGGAGTCATGTTTGGCGGAACTTTCTGAGGGGCAGTGTCTGGGCAGAGAGGTGGGGCTTCCACCAGAACATTCTAAACTCTTTGGGTATATGGATGCCAGGGTGCCAGTGTGAAGGTCTAGACTTAACTTACAGACTCCATCTCAGGGAAAGGGCCACCATCTCAGACCACCTGCTGTACTCAGTTCCAGAAAGGACCTCAGGAATGTGCCATGACAACTTGAATGAATACAGAGCAGTACCCTCCTGCAGACATCCTGTCTGCAGTTTAGGCCCTTGAAGATATCTAGGTATTCTTGCTGAGCAGTCCAGATAATCCTGTTCAGCGGGTTGTGGTTCCCCACCAAAACTCTAACCCATGGTTTCAAATGTGGTTTTGTGCCCAAAATCTAGACCAATAGTTTCAAAAAGTCACCTCGCCCCATATTCCTTCTACCAAATCCCAAATTGCCAATTCCTGGCTTGTGGTTTTCCTATAAAAACTCTACACCTGGGCTTGTGGCCACCGCCACACTTTCCTTCCATCTGCCATGCGGTGGCCCAGCTTGAACCTGAATAAAAGGACCCATATTGGAAATCAGCTCCTTGGTGGTCTCTGGGGGTTTTGAGAAACAGGTACAACACCAGGAGCTGAGGTGGAGCTTCCACCAGAACACCGAGTGCAATAAAACAAAAGCTTAGACCTGGAGAGATGTCTCGGTGGTTAAAAGCATTGGCTGCTCTCCCAGAGGACCTGGGTTCAGTTCCACCCCACATGGTGGTCTACATGCACCTCCAGTTCCAGGGGATCTAATGCTCTCTTCTGAGCTCCTTGGGCATCAGGAACACATGTGGTACACAGGCATAATATGCAAACAAACACTCAAACATATAGGATAAATGTTTTAAAAATTAAATGCAAAGGTCTAATATCAGATTCTAAATATGAGTTTTGTTTTCTGAAAGAGTTAACAGAGGAGTAATTATGAAAAATGAGGAATGGGGCTTTTGGAGACAGGGGGAGGGGAATCCAAACTGTTGTGCCCTGGGCGGGAGACCCTCCAAAGAGACCACCAGAGACACAAACTCACCGAAATGCAAAAGCAAGATTTATTGAAGAAGTTCAAGGCGTGGCAGGGACCTCGGCAAGTCATCCAATGCAGTAGAGGCTGGAGGAGGTGCCCTCCCCTCTACAAACTCAGGTTTTAAAGGCAAAATCCACAAGGTTACATCATTTAGGGGTGCAAGTATGGGTACAATTCTGATTGGCTCAAGTTTTAGGGGCTTTTTAGAATTTTTGTGTTATCTTACTTTGTAGTTTTAACTGGTTGTTTGTCAAAGTTTATAGACTACCTCCGAATCTAGGGCATTCTGTGGTTAATCAATTGTTACCAGCTAGTCCTTTAAACATCCTGACTTTGAACTTTTGACCATCTCCGGCATTGGGGCATTCTATGGCTAATCAGTTGCTACCAGATGGCTCTTCAAACATCCTGACTTTGTCCTGGGACCTATGTCAGCAGCTCTGAGAATTTTGAAACTGAGGCCTGTTTCAAGTTGGGGTGAGGGGCTTGCTTGAAATGAGGGTGCTTTGATTCTTCACACCATGGCCCATCATTCACTGGGAAAGGGTGGTTCCCTAGACATTTCATGAAGAGAAAAGCAAATACATCTGATGCACAAAAGGAACACAGTCTGGAGGACATGGGCTTGCGGGTGCTACAACTGGCCCCCAAGCCATCTGTCATCTGAAAGATGCTGGGATCTGTTCAAATTCTCAGCAGATCCCTCCATCGGGGGTATGGGAATGTGACCTGAAAACTGCAGTTGCCTCCCACTGTGTCCAAATGGGGACTTCTCGTCACCTATGAGCCCAACTCATTGACACTTCCAGCTCTGAAGCCTCCCCCCAAAGCTAGGGATGTCTGCACCTTCCACCAGGAAACCTCTCAGCTGTGAGAGGAGACAGAAAACACTCTAGAACCTGGGGGTGAGTGAAGCCCACCAGAGAGCTTGCAGCTCTTTAGGGTGTGTCCCTGTGAGGGTAGATCCCACTGTGCTCCTGCAAACGCCTGGGTGTGCTTTGAATATGAACCGATGGGTAGTGAAGGAAGAAAAGATCATGTCTAAGACCACATGCTGTTAATCGAAGACCACAAACTGTCTGTCCTTTGCGGTGAGAGGCCCTGCAGAGTCCTGCAGCTGTTCTGTAAATTGTGTAACAATAAAGAGGCCTTGGCTAAGTTACAGGCAGTAACTCAGAGGCTGATTACTCTGCAGTCGCAAAAGCCAAAATTCATCCTAGAGTGACCCTGTTTCTTGGATCACCCTAGCCCCATCTCCCACCCCATCCTCCCACCCCCTGTGAGCCCAACACCCAGCATAACATTTGGTAGGCCAACATCATGGGCTTGAAGGAAAAAGGGGATTCCTGACACTTTTAAGAACTGGAAGTAAAAAAGTTTGCTCTCAGGGTAAGAGGACTCCAGGATTGACAGGGTCATGGGAAACTTCCCATCTCAGGAGCAATGGTTTGTGCAGTTATTAAAATGCCTATTAAAGGAATTGGAATGAAAGTAAAGGAAAAACAGATTACAGAGCTCTTGGTATTAATTAAATGGCACTGCCATTGGTTCCAGGCAACTCCTGATGTTCATTTAAAACTGATGGTATGAAAGCAAGTGTTGAAAGTCTTGAGGAAAGCTCATCAGAAAGAAGAGCCCATACCATTACATTTTTGTCTTTAATGTAATTTAATTTCAAATGCTCTAGGGCCAATGAAGAGTGAGGAATCACTGAAAGCTGGATCTGAAGTAGAACAGGAAAGTAAAAAGAAAGACATTCAAGCTAGAAATTGTCAGTCAGCAGAGGAGAATGTTCCTTCACAGGAAGATAGGAATGCTGTTTTGGAGGACAACCAAAGTGAGAAGAGCCAAGACACTGGAGATGACTTTGCTCCTCTTTCTTCAGATGAAACACATTTAGAAATGAGAAAGATTGAAAGCTACTGCATTTAAAAATACAAGAGCTCCCACAACAAAGAATAGGAAAAGAAAAAGTAAACTTCCTAGTAGAGAAAAGGGAAAGAAAGGAAAGAAAAAAGAAAATCTTACCAGTAGTAAAAAGGAAAGGAGAAAGAATTAGAAAGGAAAATTTTCCAATAGAAAAAGGGGAAAGAAAAGGAATTTTCCCAATAGAAGAAAGGGAAAGGGCTTAATTGTGGACCTACCATACCACCCTATGATGGAATTGAGGAATGGCTGCCTAAGATCATAAGGACACCCCCACAGGTGTTCCCAGTTACTATGCAACAAATGCCTGCCAATAATCCATATCCTCAAGATTATGCTCAGATTAATCGGAGACCTACAGACATGGCAGATCTGAAAAGATTTAAAGAAGCAGTGGTGGCATATGGGATAAATTTACCCTATGTAAGACAGGTTTGAAATAACTGGATTACTCAGAATAGAGTTATTCCACAAGACTGGAAGGACCTCATGGCAGCTATACTGGAAGCTGGTCCTTAATTACAATGTCTTGTTTGGTGGAGAGAGGAAGCAGCAGCCAAAAAATAGTGTAACCATACTAGAGGAGTGAATATAATAAAGGATCAATTATTAGGGAGGGTCAGTATGCTGATTTACAAAGATAGGCACAGTTTAATGATGCCACTATCCTGCAATGTCATTTAGAGGCTTTAAGGACCTGGGATAAGGTTGATGAGCAAGAGGAAAGAACTACCTCCTTCACAAAAATTACACAAAGTGTAATTTTCTTTCTTTCTTTCCTTCCTTTCTTTCTTTCTTTCCTTCCTTCCTTCCTTCCTTTCTTTCTTTCTTTTTTGCAAAGGTTAACTTCAGCAGTGAATAAAGCAGTAGCTGATCCTGATGTTAGGAAGGTTTTAATTGAGTCTTTGGCTTTTGAGAATGCTAATACAGAGTGTCAAAATGCTATAAGGTCCTTGAAGGCTCAGGGAGCTCCTTTAGAGGAATGGATCAAAGCTACTGCTGATACTGGATCCACAGAATATAATGCTAATATAATTGGACAAGCTTTAGCTAAAGGTCTTAGATCTCCGAATAGGAGATATTTTAACTGTAGAAAATTGGGACATTTAAGGAAAGATTGTTATCATTCTGTTACTAAAAGGAATACCTCTTTGGAGAATAATCAGAATAGAAAGCCTCAACCCCAGGGACTTGTAGGAGATATGAGAAAGGTAAACACTGGAAGGTAGATCAAAGAGAGATATGCATGGTAATTCTTTATATTTGGGAAACTCCATGAAGGGCTTAGCTCAGGGCCCAGGAACAAACAACACAAGCTACCAATTTCTGTCTGCAGTGGAATGGCTCATCCGCAGAGCTATCAGGGAAACTTAGGCTCAGCATTGGAGATTTAATGCACACTACTTCACAAATTCCTTGTTATAAGATAGTCACTGGGGTGTATGGTCCTCTTCTCCCAGGAACAGTAGGAATAATTTTGGGAAGAAGTAGTTCAGCATCTCAAGGATTCATTTTACACCCAGTAATTATAAATGAAGATTACAATGAAGAAATTAAAATTGTGGCTTATGTAAAAAAGATTATGCAAGTAGAAGCTGGTGATAGACTTAATCAGTTGTTATTACTCCCACATTTTAAAGGTAAAGTAGCTCCAAAATATAGGACAGGAAGTTTTGGAAGTACTAGAAAGAAAGTATTTTGGCAAACTGTTATTAATGATGAGAAGCCAAAGCTGAAATTACAAGTAAATGGCATTGAGATTTCAGGCCTTGTGGACACTGGGGCTGATGTATCTATAATTTCTCAAGAATCTTGGGATCCTAACTGGCCTTTATAAGAAGTTTCCACTCAATTTTTAGGCACTGGAACCTTATCTCAAGTAAAACAAAGTATAGAGTGGATTGAATGTATAGGGCCTGAAGGACAAATAGGGATATTAAAGCCTTATGTGGTTGATATAGCCATGAATTTATACGGGAGAGATTTGTTACAATAATGGGGAACTCAAATTAATATTCCTACAATTTCAGAAACAGCTTATAAAATGATGTTAAAAATGGAATATTGCTGGGCATTTGTGGCATACGCTTTTAATCCCAGCACTCAGGAGACAGAGACACATGGATCTCTGTGAGTTCAAGACCATCCTAGTCTATAGAGTGAGTTCCAAAACTGGGATATGTTCCTGGAAAAGGTATTGGAAAAAAAATATCAAGGAAAAACACAGGCTATACAGATTGCCCAGCAGGAGGACAAAATAAGTATTGGCTTTCCAAATTTGGGGTAGGGGCCACTGCTGATAACCCAACTGCTCTGCCTTTATTTTTATTTTTATTTATTTATTTATTTATTTATTTATTTATTTATTTATTTATTTATTTTTTTCCAGAGCTGAGGAACAAACCCAGGGCCTTGTGCTTGCTAGGCAAGCACTCTACCACTGAGCTAAATCCCCAACCTGCTCTGCCTTTAAAGTGGATAACTAATAAGTCTGTATGGATAGAGCAGTGGCCCTTGACTAAAGAAAAATTACAGGTGTTTGAACAATTAGTAAAAGAACAGTTAGATGCTAAGCACACTGAGGAAACTACTAGTCCTTGGAATTCTCCTGTATCTGTAACAAAAAAGAAATCTGGAAAATGGAGAATGTTAATTGATTTGAAAGCTATAAATAAGATAATTCAACCTATGGGATCTTTACAGCCTGGAATTCCTTTTTTTTTTTTTTTTTGGTTTTTCGACTCAGGGTTTCTCTGTGTAGTTTTGGGCCTTTCCTGGGACTCACTTGGTAGCCCAGGCTGTGGAATTCCTTTTTTATCTTCTTTATGGCCTAAAGATTGGCCTGTTATAGTTATTGATATACAAGATTGTTCCTTCATTATCCCTTTACAAGAACAAGATAGAAAAAATTTGCTTTTATACTGCCTACTTATAATAATGCCCAATCTGTAAAGAAATATCACTGGAAGGTTTTGCTACAATGAATGTTAAATAACCCAACTTTATACCAATATTTTGTACATCAACCACTGGAAATGGTTTATAAACAATTTACTCAATCTATTATTTGTCATTATATGGATGATATTTTATTGGCTGCATCTGATACAGAAACCTTAGAAAAAAATGTTTAATGTGGTACAGGAAAATTTACCCTGTTAGGGATTTTTCCTGAAACAATACAAAGAGGAGATTCTCTCAATTATTTAGGATCTAAAATAAGCAAACAGAGAATTCAGCCACAATAGGTACAGATTAGAAGAGATCAATTACATACTCTTAATGATTTTCAAAAATTATTGAGTTATATTAACTGGTTACAGCCTAACATTGGCTTATCTACTCAAGAATTAAGTAATATGTTTCAATTTTTGTAAGGTGACTCAGATTTAAACAAGACAATTAACAGCTGAAGTTGAAACAAAATTAGCCCAAATAGAACAAAAATTACAAAATGCCTATGTGGACTAATTAGATCTCACAACTGAATGTATTTTAGTAATTATGCCTTCCACTCATTCTCCTACTGGACTCATTGTGCAGAGACGGGATGATATTTTAGAATGCATTTTGCTATCTCACAGAGTAAAAAGTTAAAAAAAAAAAACCTATATAGAAAAGGTTTCTGGATTAATTATAAAGGGAAGAATAGGACTTGAATGGATTCAGTTGAGATTGTAGTGCCCTATACTAATTCTGAAATTGTACAATTATGGATGATTAATGATGATGAGCAAAAAGCTTGTAGTAATTTTTTTTTTAGGAAAAATTAACAACATATATCTGAAAAGTAAGCAACTTCAGTTTATAAAAGGAACTGAATGGATTCTTTCCCGCATAGTGAAAAAAGCACCTGTTTCTGGGGCTTTTATACATTTTATACTGACACAAATAAGTTAGAAATAGCTGGTTATAAAGCAGGAAACATCAGTAAAGTGAGCCAAAATCTATATGATTCAGTTAAAAAAATCAGAGTTATATGCCATTCTGATGGTTTTATTAGATTTTAATGGATCTCTTAATTGCCGAGTCTCAATATGCACAAACAGTTGTATTGCACAGAAACTGCTGAACTTATTTCTGATAATTCAGAATTGACTTTACTATTCATGCAGCTGCAACAAGCAATCCAGGACAGAAATTACCCACTATATATCACTCATATTCGGTCTCATACTGGGTTGCCTGGGCCATTAGCAAAAAGAAATGGAGAAACTGATCAGTTAATGATAGGAAATGTGCTGGAAGCTTCAGAATTTCATAAGAATCACCATGTTAATAGTAGAGGCTTAAAGAAAAAAATTTCCATTACTTGGCAACAAGCTAAGGAAATTATAAAAATCTGTCCTGCTTGTTCTTTGCATAACCAAGTTCCTTTACCTGCAGGAACTAATCTTAAAAGTACACAAAGAAATGAAATTTGGCAAATGGATGTATTTCACCTAACAGAATTTGGAAAGTTGAAATTTATTCACAATACCATTGATACATAATCTGGATTTCAAAGGGCATCTGCTTTAAGTTCTGAAAAGGCTGATTCTATAATTACACATTTATTAGAAATGATGGCTGTAATGGGCATATTGATACAAATTAAAACTGATAATGACCCAGCTTATGTTTCCAGTAAAATGAAACTATTTTTTACACATTACAGCATAAAACACATTATAGGGATACCATATAGTCCTACAGGACAAACAATTGTTGTAAGATCTAATTGCATACTAAAGAAGATGCTTGCTAAACAGAAGGGGGATATGAGGATCCCTAGAGATAGACTGTGTAACGCTTTACTAACTTTATTTATTTATTTATTTATTTATTATGTACACAGAAGAAGGTACCAGATCTCATTATAGATGGTTGTGAGCCACCATATGGGTGCTGGGAATTGAACTCAGGACCTCTGGAAGAACAGTCGGTGCTCTTAACCTCTGAGCCATCTCTCCAGCCCCCTAACTTTAAATTTTTAAATGCTAATGAAACAGGGACAACACCTGCTGAAAGACATTGGATTGTGGGGAAAAAAAACTGCTAAATTGGGTCATCCAGTATATTATAAAGATGATATTTTAACATCAAAATGAAACATAGGGAAAGTGTTAAGATGGACTGAATGTATGCTTATGTTTCTACAAGATAAAAGGCTGTGGATCCCATCCAAATAGATAAAAATCTGGCATGAGCAAGAGGAGTTGAATCTTTTGGATGCTTCAGCTGCTGAGATGCCTCTGGGGGAAAAAGACACAGAAGGCCTTTGGAGCAGACAGCTGATCCTCCCACCTGGGGACAGTTTAAGAATTTGTGTGACAAAGAGGAGGCAATAATTTGAATGACTCAGAAACCTCTGAATGCTCCAAATGTGTTCTTTGCTATGCTATCTGTGATAACTATACAGGTAGCAGGGGCCAACTATACATATTGGGCCTATGTTTCTAATCCTCCAATTAACTTAGTAGTAAGTTGGAGAGATGTGGATTTTTGTTTGTTTGTTTTGTTTTGTTTCTCGAGACAGGGTTTCTCTGTGTAGCTTTGCACCTTTCCTGGAACTCACTCTGTAGCCCTGGCAGGCCCTGAACTCACAGAGATCCACCTGCCTCTGCCTCCCAAGTGCTGGGATTAAAGGTGTGCACCACCAACATCCAGCAAGATATGGATATTTCTGTGGTGGTTAATGAATCTTCTTGGCTACCTGGTCCTTATGACAACCAAGGTCCTGCTCAGCCAATGGAGGAGGGTAAAGAGATTAAAAATTATACTGGGGGAGTACAAGGAATTCCTATTTGTATGGAAAATGGAATTCATTGTCTAAATATAACCTTTCAAGTGTAGCTCTCTATAGTTAATACTACCCAAGGTTATCATAATAAGTTTTATATGCTTCATGAATCTGATTTTAGAGAACAGGAGTCTAATGCTACAGTTCCATAAATCTACCATTCTGTGAGATGAGGGTTACCAACAAGGAATCTGACTGGGTACATTGGCAACAGTGTAAGAGTGAGAAAACACAAATGCTAATTAATATCTCCCACAGAGACGTCATTGACTGCAGCCCTTATGGCTCCCCTCAAGGAAAATATTTTCACTCAGAATTAAGATGGCACAAATATTCTTCAGATAGGACAGTAGAGATCAGTTCTACCATTAATGAACCTATTCAATGGCATGGAGTTGGAACATCAAGTCCTCTCCTGCAATTTGGCAATTCAATTCAGACTAACTTGTGGAAATTAGCAAGTACCTTCTGCCCTCTTAAAGCATGGGAAGGAAAGTTAAACATTGATGGATGATAAGTATACTTTGTCTTTTAGACTAATCAAAACCATCCTTTTATAGCATGTGTACCATTACCTTATTTGCTACTGAAGGAGCCTGTACAATGGCACCCTAATAATTACAGCATTACTTGTGAATGCTGTACCCTTCATACCTGTGCTAATTCTTGTATGTCTTTAAACATAACCTCTCAAAGTTTATACATTCTTAGAGCAAGGCCAACAATCTAGATACCAGTAAGTTGTCGAGGCCATGGCAAGACTCACCTGTGATGATCCTGGTACAGAAGCTCGCTGAAAGAATATTAAGAAGAATATGTCAAATGCTTGGACCGATTATTGCAGTTATTATGGGAATTATTGCATTGACTGCTATGGCTACAACGGCTGGATTGGTGCTTCATAAAGAAATCCAAACTGCTGAGTTTGCTAAAGACTGGTATACGCATTCTACAGAACTTTGGACTCAACCACATAAAATAGTGAGATAGTTAATGAAACAGCTGACTTGAGACAAGCTGTTATACTGTTGGGAGACCAGTTAGAAATATTGAAGGAGCAGATAAAATTAAAATGCGATTGGAATGCTACATCCTATTGTATTACACCTTTAAGCTTCAGTAATAGCAAGCATGACTGGGTAAAGGTTAAGATGCATTTGATGGGTCACCCTAATTCTTCTCAAATGATTAATGATTGATAGTTTCCTAAAGGTTCAAAGCCTATGCAAAACTTGGTTAAAGGAGGACTCAGCAAACTGAGATGTCTTGTGACTGAGGATTGCTTGGGCTTTTGTCTCTTTGGGAGCTCCAGATAAGAGGTTTTGGTATGCAGAAACTGACTTGCCAACAGATGTAAATTGTATAACAATAAAAGAGCCCTTGGGTAAGTTACAGGCAGTCAGTTTGCCAGAGACTGATTTCCCTGTGGCTACATAGGCTAATTCATCCTAGAGTGACCCTGTTCTTCCATGGACCCATGTGAACTCAACACCCAACACAAACAGTCCTTCAGAGAACTGCTTGCCTTATTTTAGATAGCAAAATATTTGTTCTTCCACTCCTGAAAAAAATCAGTTCTAGTATCTTAAGGTGGATCACAGCAAGAGCAAAGTGCTTAAATAGGCAAGGATCAATTTTCATGCAAAGGATGATTCAGTGCAAGAGGCCAGAGTCCAATAGATGTTCTGAGTAATGGTGTGAAACCAAATTAAGGATGTCAGGGCTATTCATGCGAGTGGTCTAAAGGGTGGCATAAAACCCAACTAGAGTGAAGAAAGCAAACTGATTTGGGGGACGACAGCAAAGGATAAGTTTGGGTTTTCTTTGTTTGGTATCGTTTTTTTGTTGTTGTTATTACAGGAAACTGGTCCAGGAATTAAATATATAAAGGCAATGAGACCCAGGCTTCTCTGGCCTAGCGAGGAATTATACACAGAAAGTGAGCAAACATGAATGAGCCTTGTGATGTCAGATTAAAACTAGATGTGACAACATGGTCTCATGGTAATCTAATAAGGGTAGATAATGATGTACCAGTGGCAGGTCCAGAGGACAGCAAGCTCAGGTCTTGAGCTCACAGGGCTCCAGATTCTGAGGCTGGCCTGCCTTCAACCTGATGCTTTCCTGCTTAGCAGGAGTTGCAGTGTTGAACAACTCCACTAGGGCCTTGTATATTACCATGTAAGTGTATGCACCTTGGGATTCCAAAGAAAAGGCCAAGCAGTGTTGAGGGAAAATTTGTGAGGACAAATCCAGGGGATGATGCACTCATGAAGACATGGAGCACCAACTTCCAGATGAAGAATCATATTTCATCTCTCTCCTCCTCCCTCACGGAAGACTGTGCTTGAGTAGTCCTGGATGGTGGTGGCATGGTATGTGTCATCATGGTCTGCCCTCTGCTCTGTGTTGGTGCTTGGTACTCTGATCAACAGTCAACTTCAAGTACTTAGCAACACAGAAACTGCCACTTCACGTGACATACACTGACCAGAGACAGAAAAGATGTTACTAAAGATTATACTTTAGAATAATAAAGAAACTACAACAGGCCCCCAGACATTAGCATAACTGACACCACGATGGAAGTACCATTCTGGCCATAAAACTCAGCATGCAGACTGCCCAAGTGAAAACCAAGACCCTAACCCATCAAAGCCCCCAGTTCTGGGAAAGTCTCTAAATCTACTAACCTTGCTTTTTGGCTTTTGTAGTTCTGCTTCTGGCTAACTGTTCTTGCTAACTGAAGTGTCTTAACCCAGGGCATGCTTTTTGTGCTTAAAAGTTCACCCTGATGGGGCTAGAGAGATGGGTCAGTGGTGAAAAGCACTCACTGCTCTTCTGAAGGTCCTAAGCTCAATTCCCAGCACCCACACAGCAGCTCACAACTGTTTGATGCCATCTTCTGGTGTGCAGATATGCACACAAAGTACCCTTATACATACATACATACATACATACATACATACATACATAAATGAAAAGAAAAAAGGCAGGAAGGCTGGGGGCTGCACTGTGATCGTGAACACCCAGTGTAGTTGCTGGCCAGCTAACACAGACTTTCTGTCGCAGGGGTCTTCTCTGACAGACACCCACAACAAAACCCATGTGGAAGCCATGAACACCTAGAAGTGCATACCAAGGTCACTGGTGACTAGTAGTTGGGTCCTCTTACCTGAACGAAATGGTACAATGCCCTGTGAAACATCAAGTGACTGACAAGAAAAATTAAAACCGAGCTTACCACCTGAGATGTCCCCGTCTCAAGGTAAGTGGTCACTGAGTTCGAGCACTAGAACATTCTATCTGAATCATTTTTCAGAGCAGTTCCTGAACTCCATCAAGAAAAAGGCCTCTGTGCCATTAGTGAAACAGTGTGATTAGCACACCTGTTGTCCACCGACCCAGAGCTGAATCAGGATTGTTTGACCCCAGGCAAGACCTTAGCTTAAGAAACAAATTACTTAGTTGGTCTTTGTCTTACACTGTGAGGTCTTCGACAATAGAGACCGAGTCTGACTCACTCCTGAGGAAGTCCCTCTAATGCGTCAAGGAGCCGTGAGTGGACAGCTCTCAACAGCAGACTCAGCCGTGGTGTTCGCAAGCCTGCTAAGGGCAGTCAGGCATACGGGGAGAGGGCTGCTACAGGGGCCCTCCCTCGGTGTAGGCGTTCCTCTCCCTACCAAGAGCTCCATGCTGTTTCCCTGGCAAATGTGACGTCATGCCTCTTCTATCACTGGGGCTTGTGCCCATCTTACTGAATGAGATGAAGTTTCAGACACTTCAAGGTGCACAGCCATGGGAAGTATGCTCTATACAGGTTGTGGTAATACCCCATGCCCTTCCTTTTGGGAACCTGGTACCTGTTTCCTGACCCCTCTGAAAAGGGAACACGTGTTTCTCATTACCTTTCAGCTCAGCCTTCCCCAGGTCTAAGTGAGCAAGCGGCAGCCACGAAGCTCCACAGTATGTGACTCTCAAGTCAAACCTCCCTTTGTCCTGCGATTTACTCCTGACTCATTTTAATGGGGTCTGGGGGATCTCTTCTGCTCATTCTACCAGCTATGGATAGATCACCCCCTTCCCTTCAAAGACCCGATATTCTTCAACTATTTTTCCTGATGTTCACTTTTTAAAATTTATTTTTAATGTTTTGCCTCCATGTGTCTGTATACTATGTGCATACCCACTGACCACTGAGGAGCTGAGAGCTACCATGAGTGCTGGGAATCAAACCTAGGTCCTCTAGAAGAGCCCAAGTGCTCTTAAGGTCCCATCCACTCTTCAAAATACATACTCAATTTTGAGACAGAACCCAAATATTTACCATGTGTAGGGGATGGTGGTCGCACTATGATCAAACTGCATTCCCTAACTGCTCTGTATTTCAATCTGGAGGGGATAAGAAATTAAGTCTAAAGCAGTGGTTTTCAACCTGTAGGTCATGACCTCTTTGGGGGTCAAATGACCCTTTCACAGGGGTTGCCTAAGATCACTGAAAACATATTTCCATCACAATTCACAACAGCAGCAAAATCACAGTTATGAAGTAGCAACAAAAATAATTTTATGGTTAGGGGTCACCACACTATGAGGAAATGGATTAAAGGATTGTAGGGAGCATTAAAAAGGTCGAGAACCACAGGTCTAAAGCATGGTAGCTTCTCCAAGTAGAACACGGGCAGGCCCTGGGGAGCATGGCAAAGGACTCCACTTCCTGACTTGGGTGGGAGCAGGCTGGGTTAACCATAGAGGAAGATGATTCTAAATAATAGTAAGGGAAACTGGGATTCCACCTGATTAGAATGATGGACAGTCTGAGCTGTCTAGGGTACAGAGGGGAGCCTGAGTCTTCAGAACCCTACAAGGTCAAGCAGCCAGACAGGGTAACAGGTGAGCAGAGGGCAGACCAGACAGAGCCTTGAAAGCCACATTAAACTATGCTTAGCAGCTGAGGTGACAGAGGATCACAGAACGGAGCAGCCAGCCTCTTCATAGAGATGACCAAGAAAGAAGCCCCACAACCAGGGAGGGTAGGCAAAGCTTAACCAGAAATGGAACCCCTGGAGACACCAGGACAAACAGCGCAAAGCCTCAAGCATAAAGGAAGGTAGAAGAGCTTTGGCTAGATTATGACTTGGGGATTAAGTCTCACTTGCCTAGGGAAGTGCACTTAGCCAGAAGTTGAGTCTTCACACATAGGGCAGCATGCCCAGCAGACTTGGTATGCCCAGGCATGGAAGAGTGCATCTTGGGAACTTGTCTCTTACAGGCAGACAAGCATGTGCACTGGGCTTTTACTGTTTCCTTGGCAACCAAATACACCAGTGCTCTCTCTGAGAGGCTGCAGAGGGAGAACAGATTGGGGGGGGGGTTCTCTGTCCCTGGCCCTTGTGCATGTAAGGAAGGCAGAAATCCCTGAAAATCCAAATGATCTTCCTGTAGAAATAAGAGAGGGGCTTGAGTCTGTGGTCAAGGCTTCCATCCCCCTTTCCAAAATCTCTGAAGTCACTTGGCTCACATTCTTTGCCCTTCTCTCACGTTGCATCCCAGGCCAGGAACCTTGCCTACTTATTTGACAGGAGACAAGGAAGGACCCAGTGGATCCTATTCAAGATCCATATTCCCCAAAGGAGTTAAACACCTAAGAAGAAATTAAATAGATCCAATCACGTCCATTTATTGACTAAACCAATCCTGGGTAAAGAGAAAACTAGCTTCTGGGGAAGTGTGGGGAGGGGGTCACTTGTAAAACTCATGTTCCTGCTCATCTTTCTTGATCACGGTCTTGTAGGCTTTCTCGAAGTCCTTGGCCAGGACAATGTAGCGGTTCTCACGGACAGCCAACATTCCACTCTAGGAAGGGATGGGAATAAAAATTGCACTCCAAGTACCACCCTCCCCACCCCAAGCCCCATGACAGGGATGGAAGAGACAGACCCAATAACCCAGGGGGGCACAAGGGGAAGGACAGACTGCAGAAAAGAACAGCAGAGAAGGGAGACATCTTTAAGCACCCCTGCTCAAATCAGAGAGAATCTTATTCACCTCCTGACAGATGGAGTTGATATCAGCTCCTGAAATCTTATCTGGCCGGGCCACATCTGCAGCAGCTGAGTTAAAGAAACCTTTCTTCACATAATGGGGTCAGTTCTTGGAAATTGATGTTGTCCTGGTCACGCCCCCCTCTTCTGGACCTTCCCCTGTATTCCCCAAAAGGTGGTGGTTGTGATAAGGACCCACTTTCTGCTGGGTCCCCTCTCTCACTTCTGAAGGATACAGTCTTCCAGGTCTACCTCCTCAGAGAGGTTCATCTTGCTGGTGATGGTGGAGAAAATCAACCTCTTCTGGCGACGGTCAGGGAGTGGGAATTCAATTTTGCGGTCCAGACGTCCTGGCCGAAGTAGAGCTGGATCCAAGGTGTCTGCTCTGTTTGTGGCCATGATTACCTGGCATGGGGAGGGACCGGCTCAGACTTCTGCCGCCCCTACATCCTCTTTTCCTGTCATGACATCTGGCCCTCTTCAGCCAGTCCCTAGACCATACCACCCCTTGCCAATCCCGAACCCTAAACCTTCACGTTGACGTTTTGGTCAAATCCATCCATTTGATTTAGCAGCTCCAGCAGGATCCTCTGAACCTCCCTGTCAGCTGAGAGTAAGAAACATGGTCAGTCCAGGACACGTCCTTTGACAAGCCTGCACAAGATCCAGCTTGTCTGGGCACTACTCACCTCCTGTCTGAGCATCAAATCTCTTGGTGGCAATGGCATCAATTTCATCTATGAAGATGATGGCAGGTGCATTCTCCTTGGCCAGGCGGAACACGTCCCGGACCATTCGGGGGCCCTCACCCAGGTACTTCTGTACAAACTCTGAGCCCACCACACGGATAAATGCCGCTGAGGGCAGAATGACAAGGGTTAGAATGGGGACCATCCTCCTTTGGGCCTTTGGGGTCCCTGTGCTTTAACTGACCCTGGGAATTTCTGAAGATGACTTTTTTTTTTTTTTTTTTTTTTTTTTAAATAACTACCCCTAGTAGCTGGGTAAGGCACACCGTTGGGCCCCCACATCCAGTCACTATTCTTACGGAGAAACCCCAATCATAAACCCTGCACATACATGTCATTTTGAAAACTTTTTAGAAGAATCAGGATGTTAAGTACAAAACAAAAACTAAAAACCCCAAATTCCAGAATGCATGCAAAATCAGTTGACAAAACAGTAATGTCCATAGAATAAGAAATTAGAAATAAATAAATAAATAAATAAATAAATAAATAAATAAATAAATAAATTAGGGGCTGGAGAGATGGCTCAGCGGTTAAGAGCACTGGCTGCTCTTCTAGAGGTCCTGAGTTCAATTCCCAGTAACCACATGGTGGCTCACAACCATCTGTAATGAGATCTGGCACACAGACAGAACACTGTATACATAATAAATAAATAAATCTTTAAAAAAAAAAAAGAAAAAAGAAAGAAAGAAAGAAATTAGACTCTCTGGCCAAGAGTGCTAAGTTCATGTTTGCTCTATGAACCATACTTGTTTGTTTTGAAGAAGGATTGATACACAGCCCGCCCTTGCCTAGAATTAGAAATTCTCCTGTTGCAAGCTCTGCAATGTTGTGGAATATTTAACGATGCACAGAATGTATTGCATTGTTTTACATTGCATTTGTTTAATCTGCAAAGCTGTGTTACTGAGCCTGTCTAAAACACCTGACTGGTCTGAATGGTCATTAGCTAGGCAGGAGAGAGAAACAGGCGGGGCTGCCAGGCAGAGAGAACAAACAGAAGGAGAAATCTAGGCTTGAGAGAAGTGGGAAGAATGAGAAAAAGGAGGACAGAAGGACACCAGGGGCCGGCCACCCAGTCACACAGCCAGCCATGGAGTAAGACGGAAAGAAAGATACACAGAATAAAGAAAGGTAAAAAGCCCAGAGGCAGAGATCCACGGCTAGGCCCCGGGTGGAGCTCTGGGAGTCCAATTAGCGAGAAAGAGAAGGGTTTATATGAGTGAGAATTGTTGAAACCAAGGTTGGATGAAGCACAGGGACAAATAGCCAAACAAATGGAAACACATGAACTATGAACCAAAGGCTGAGGGGCCAACTGGATCAGTCCCTCTGAATAGATCTCTGAAGTATTCGAAGGCCACCTGTACAAACAAACAAACAAACAAACAAACAAACAAACAAAAAAAGCCCAGAGGCAAAATGTAGTTAAAGAGAAATAGGACAAGTTAAGTTAGAAAAGCTGGTTAGAAACAAGCCAAGTTAAAACTGGGCATCCATAAGTAAGAGTTAGTCTCTGTGTATATATTTGGGAGCTAGGTGGCGGGTCCCCAAAGAGTGAAAAAAAACAACCAGCTACACTGCACTGTTGGGATTACACATGTGTGCCCAGCTCTGAGCCACTTTCTCACATCCCTGGAGAATCCAAGGCCCTAAGTCCATCTTCTTTGACTGACAGCCGGCGGCAGCAAGGCTGATCGGGCTTGTTCTGGACCTTCCCTCTGGACTTGTTTCCTACTAAGCGGGCTGCTGCATGCCGTGGGGAACACACTCCTGGGACTCCCCTTCCTGCCACCAGAGCAGGGAGACACAATCCATACACACAGGCCAAGCAGGAACTGAGCATGCCTGCAGACTGGTGGCCCGACACTCCCTCAGGCCCAGACTTCACATTTGGTTGAAGGTACGAAGAAGTACCCACTTGCCCTCATCACCTTGGGGCTCACCTCGTACCTTAACGTCAGGGCTGCTCCTAGACACACCTTCCTTGCTTTGTGCCCACAAGAAACCCATCTCTGGAGTTGCCTTCTCTGACTGGCTCACCCAGTCTCCTGTCCATCTTTTAGACTGTTCAGCCTCCACTTCCTCCCACCTACCCTGGACCAGTCTCCCGCTGAGTTGCTCACTCTTGGCAGTTAGTCGCCATCACAGCAAGCAGATGAAACCCTGTCTCAACCAGACTTTCCCACTGCTCCACCCCTGCACCCTCTTGCAGTAACAGAGCCTTCTCCAGATGCACTCAGCACAGAAGAGGCCCTCAACTTCTGTCCGCTCTTGGCCAAGGTCACCCGTCTAGGTGGAAACTAGTGGGTCACTGGTAAATTTCAAAGATGTCTAGTCTCCAGTTCAGAGCACCTTGGCAATGTCAACTTCCTGCTTTTCGTAACTTCTCTGTGACACTGTAGGGGCCATGAAGTAATACGGAGGAATCTGGGTGAGGGGCACATTGGAACTTTATAAAGTCACTTTCTCAGGAGATACTTAAATTAAAAGATGTTTTAAGTAAGGCAGCAGATTTCCTGAATTCCAAATATAACACAAAGCTTTATGATTTTATTATCACCTTCGCAAATAGCCAGCCATCCTCTATATCATTTGTCTGGCTTACACATTCCTGTATCTCACTGTATCTAGGAATCGATGCGCACCAAGAGCCTGCAGCTTGGGGTCAGAGGTCTCAGCATCAAATCCTAGCAGCACAGCTAGTCAGCTGGTGACCCTGACAAGTTACAAACCTGCGTTCTCATGAGGCACTTCTTTTTCTCCACGGCTTTGCCAGTCAGGGCCACAGGCACTGCCCACTCCAGGGCATCACCACACAAACCAATGCCACCAAGGGCCAGCATTATGGAGGAAGACCAGAGAAAAGGGCAGAGGGCGCCACACACATTCTCATCAACCTGCCCTGGTCCTTAACATAGCTCGGGACTACCTCGCAGTCTCCCTCAGCACTGCTTGCATTTCCACAACCAGTTTTAAATCTTCCACTGTCCTTTAGCACCCTCTCTATCTGCCTTTCTGCTGTCAGAAGACCTCACCTAAGCGCACCAGACAGCAGCGAGCCCTCACGTGACCGCTCGGCTTCCAGTTCTCCTTGCCAGGACACTATCTTCCCTCACCCTCGCCACCCTGCTGACCCTCCATCTAAGCCCCACCCCCACCTCTGCAGGGCTCTCTTCCCACCCATCACCTCTCTTCCTGCTTGTATCACGTTTCCAGCCAACTAGCTCCTCCCAAGGCAATCATAATACCGTAGAATCTTCCCTATCTTTGTTGTTGATGGAGTCTCTCTGTGTAGCCCTCGCTGTCCTATTCTGGCCTTGAACTCAGAGATCCGCCTGCCTCTGCCTCCTGAGTGCTGAGATTAAAGGCGTGGGCTACCACAGCCTTCCCTACCTTAAACCATCAACATCAACCCTTCCCAACTCTCTCCCCACGCCCACTTGCCCTTGAGGACATTGACCCCAGGAATGGATACCTGCTTGTTTGAGTGTCTCAGGAACTAGAGCTACTTGGCACATGGCAGACACTCAGTGTCCAGTGTGTTCCAATGCCAGTTTCTGAAAGCTACGCACAACTTCCCAAGAAGAGTAGAACATTACAGACATCTGCCTAAAGAACATCACAGACGTCTGCCTAAAGAACATTACAGATGTCTGCCTAAAGAACATTACAGACGTCTGCCTAAAGAACATTACAGATGTCGTCTAGCTAACACTGTGGTTGTATTCACCACTGCTATTACCATTTTTATTCACCTTTCCAAACCCTGGCTTACACTCACAGAAACAACTAGAGAGGACATGCATGGATGAATCCAAGTCTCCACTGACAGCCCACATCCAAGTGGGACAGTGCATCCAGGTTTTAGAGTTCTGGCTGAATGTTCCCTGGTCATGAAATCTCAGTGTGTCCCATAGCAAATCCACTGCTCCTCTACCCCAGTTCACCCCTCTATCCTGTCAAAGCCAACAATAACTCCAGGATAGCCTAAGCCAGGACTGAGAAGTGCTCTCGAGTTACCTCTCGCCAATTACACCTACTTCATTAGCAAATCTCAATGCTGCCACCCCTTCACTATCCGTCCCTAAGCACACAGCATGAGGCTAATAAAGGGGTCTCTAAACCAAGTCTTCTGGTTGGCTGTTGGATTTTAGACTAAAAATACTTTAGTCTATTTACAATCAGGCACCTCACGATCTGTTCAGCCTCACCCCCTATGTGCTGCCAAACACAGCCCCTACTCCGCCAGCCACTCGGCAGGAAAACACCAAAAGCACGGATTTGCGCTAGTGGTATCCATAGTCTCCCCATGATGTCTCTCAGGCCTTCCACCTCTGGGCCTCTGCACACATTACTCTGACCTAAGTTCCCTCTTCCACTCTCTGTGCCCGACACACTCCTCCTCACAGCCGCTTCCTCTGGGAAGTTCTTCCTGAGGGGCCCATGCAGGACGGTCAGCACACCCAGGACACCTCCTGTCCACCCTGCTTCCATAGAGTGGTCTGTGGACTGTATTCTCTCTAATCACTTCCCCGCTTGGCTTCGCTCAGCATTTGCGTTTATAACCACTGAGTCTGACCCCACCATAAGAAATACACTGTATTATTTTACCGACTCCCCGTAATCACCCTACGGAATTAGGGTGTTTGTGATTGTTTGTTTGTTTTGAAAAGGGTCTTGCTGGGTAGCCCAGGACAGTCTCAAATTCTTATCTTACTGCCTCAGTCTCCTGAGTTAGAATTAAGCATATTTGCCAGCATTTCCAGATAGACTTTTTTTTTTCCTTCAATTTGCCCTTATTGAATAGACAGGGTCTCACTATTTAGCATTGGCAGCCAGGACTACCTATATGGACCAGGGTGGCCTTGAACGCACAGTAACCCACCTGCTTCTACCTCCTGGGTGCTGAGATTAAAGGCATGAGACACCACACCCGGCTCATTGGCTTTTAATTTTGAGAAAACTGAGGCACAATGAGGTGAAATCACCTGCCCAGACTGCACAGCCCACAAGAGACGCCCCCACCTGTCCCCAGAGCCTACATTTATGGATACTGTGCTATGCCATTTCCCAGGGAACCTGAGGAAGCAGGAGGCAGGGTGAGGATCGAGGTCACAAGAGCACCGGGGAGGCAACCAGGGGCTCACCTGTCGTATGATGTGCCACAGCCTTTGCCAGCATTGTCTTTCCGCAGCCAGGTGGGCCATACATGAGGACACCCCGGGGAGGATCGATGCCGATCTGAGGGAGGTGGGAAGGGATGAGCCAGGAATCCTGTCAGCCACCCCAGGCCCAGGAGGCCCAGGAGGCCTCTCCCTGCCCTCACCTGCTTGTAGAGCTCGAAGTGTGTGAGTGGGAGCTCCACGGCCTCCCGCACCTCCTGTTTCTGGATGTCCATGCCCCCGATATCCGCATACATCACATCTGGCTTCTGGTCTGAGGTGAGCATCATGATGCTGCTGTCGGCCTCCGGAGGCAGCACGTCCACCAGCGCGTTGCTGTGTTTGTGCAGGGCCACTGAGGCATTGGGCTTGAGCAGCTCCCGATCGATGGTACTGAGGATGCGCACATAGTAGTTGGAGCCTTTGGAAAGGAAGGAAAGAGAATGGAAAGGGGGAGACGCTCCCTTTGCACTGCAGGGGGCACTTTCTAAGGTTTCACATCTGGACCCAGATCAGCCCCTCTTGGCCTCCAGTTTTGCCTCCTCCAATCCAGCGCCATGCTCACGCTTATGAGTTCCTTGTCTGTCTACAGCCCTGATTCTCTCTTGAGGTCCAGCTTTGGTGACCATATGCCATGTTCTGGATGTCCCTGGGTCTCTTTCAATGTGTCCCGACACAATCCTGCTATTTTTCTCTAAACTGTGCTATTTCTCCTGGATCTGTCTCAAGGACACCCACTGTGCTTGAGTTCCCAGCCAGAGGAATAAGCCTCATATTGGACCCTTCTCTCCATCCTTTCAGAGCCCCCACTCACTGTGACTTTCCACACAACCTCCCCAATCGATTCAACCAGTCCCTCCTTTGGCATCACCTGTTCTACAAGCATAGCTGTACTGTCTAAGTCTCTGCATGAATCCCTGATCAGCAGTCTCCGTCCCTCCTCTCCAATACTCCCTACAGTTACACTAGTAACGCACAGCAAAACATGAAGCTAGACATCTCCCAAAACAACCTCAACTTCCTCACTGTCTCCCTGCAAACCCACCCCTCCAGCCACACTATCTCAGGGGGCCCACCGTCTTCAGGCTTCATCCTGGACATCGTTCTCCCCTTGCTTCCTCATAGCCCAGCTGTCCAATCCCAAGTGATCATACACCTCTATGTAGAACCTTTCTAAGCATATGGCTCAGTCCAGAGCAGCAGTGGCCAGAAGCAGGCCGGTGTAAGGGCAGGGCATGGATTTCTGTTCATCGACAGCAGTTACTGTATGCCAAGCCCCAAGTTTACAGAGCCCCAAGTTTCAACGTGCTGCCAGTGCTTTCAAACCACAGCTCCTAACCCAGCAGTGGTGAAATAAACTCAGCGGGTCACGACCGTAAGTTCGTTTAAGCCAAACAGACTACAACAGAAACATCGGAGGTACAGCACATACAGGGTAAATAATCATGTTGGACTTTCTTTCTTTTGGAGACAGGGTCTCTCTATGTAGTTCTGGAATGCACTATGTGGACCAGGCAGGCCTCAAACTCACAGAGATCTTCCCTGTCCCTGCCTCTTCAGTGCTGAGATTAGAGGTGTACACCATCACCTGGCTAGTGAAACTTTTATATATATGCATACATGAATTGAGAGGTGCAAAGAGCCATTCAGGAAATAAAATACATATCTTCTTTTGGATTAGTCAATCTTCTGGCCATTACATCACCCTGCCTTGCTATTCTTAGGACGTGACAATTCCCAGTTCCTGGCCTATGGAGGAATCAGGTGTTGGACAGACAGAAGAAGTGAGGGGCCCCCAATCTGCCCGACCACTCACCTGTGGTAGAGCCCACAATGGCTGTGTTCTGATCCACAGCCTCCAGAAACTGACCAATGACCAACGGGATGCTCTGGATTCGCTTCACTTCCTCCTGGGCGTGGAGGAATTCTTTCTTCAGATTCTTCTGCTCATCTTTGATATACTCCTCCTGGACCTCCAGAAACTCCAGCTCCTGCTGCAGCTTCTTGTAGCGGCTGTACAGGTCCTCCAAGTCCTCGGGTTCAGGCCCCAGAAAGGACAGGCCAGTCTGGGGCCGAGACACAGACAGTGCTGGGATCTCATCCTATAGATGAAAAGGAAAACTTGGAAGTCGAGAATCACCTCCTGAAATCAACTCCAGTGCTTTCTTCCCATTTCACCGCCAAGCCACTCAGCCTCTAGCACCTGACCTAACTCGAGCTCTCTAAATGAATACAGGAACTGCTCAATCCCCATTGCAGGTTTTTCCTATCAGGCCCCTTAAACTGCTCACGTCAACATCTCCCCGTCTCCTATTACAATGCCCCCTAACGAGGGTGCAAATGTTACAGCAAACTCCGATACCAGACCCCAGCATCCCGGTCGCCTCAGGAGTTCACATGGTTTTTAAGGTCAGAGCACATTCAGAGTTTCATTACTCAGTTTCCCCGGCAAAGCTTTCATGTCAGACTCCCAACTCACATTAAGGCCAAAGGTCACTCAGCCAAGCCACAAATAACACTTAACGCCCCCCCCCTCCCCGTCCAAGCCCCAACCACGGTCGGTCCACTAGCCACTTGGCCACGGACAGACCGGGGCCACAGGGTCCCACTACATCCTTCTCCACCTGGTCCAAGCCCCAAACCGAAAAGCTACTAAGCACAGCTCTCCCGGCCTCGAAATGGCTCGGCCTTAAAGAGTCTTTAAGTTTAACGCCACTTCCCCTGCCGCTCTGCTGTTCTGAGCTCTGCCGCCCTCCTGAGAACACGGCCACCCAGCCAGGCCTCGGGACCACGCAAAGCTCTACCCCGAGGCCTCGGAGGCCACCCAGTGCCGACCCGGCTGCCTGGAATTCACTCAGCACGCCACTTGGGCCTAGCTCGCGCAAAGAAACCCAGATTCTCACCGCACCTGAACCTTCTCCACCAAAATGCCTATCTCCTCCATAGTGACCAAGCCGGCCTCCGTGCAGCCCGGCTAGTCACGGCTTCCGCTGACGCCAACGGAAGTCCTTCGCATAGAGCATCTTGGGAAACGTAGTTTAAGGTATGGCCGAGGGCGGACAGGACGGGCGGGAATCGCAGGCAGGGCGGGAAAGACTGGGCCCTGGGCTCCGCCCCCAAGACGTGCGCCCGTGCTTTGCGGGCCCGCGAGGTGGTTCGCGCGTGCGCAGCCGCTCTCCTTCGGCGCCGTCTTGCTCCGCGGCGGCTCGCGCGTCGTGGGGCTTTCTCTCCAGTAGGTGGCGCGGCCGCGTTGCTCTTGAGGACAGTCGGCGGAGATTTGTCAGAGGGCGTTCTCAGACTCAGCTGAGCTGTGGGACCTGAGTTCGGTTCCACGGAAGAATCTCTTCTGACAGTCCTCTGGCCGCCATCGGCGGCGGACGGAAGCAAAGGCCACGGAACGGCGAGGAGCCAATCAGATCGCACCAGAGCTGGAGAAAATAAGGCAGCTGCGGGGGCTTTAGAGCACTGCCGCCGGGTCCTGTCGAATCTTCCTCTTCTCTTTCTCCGACTTCTTTCTTCTTCATTGGGGGTGGGGGTGGAGTTGGGCGGAGAGATGGCTCAGCGCTGAAGAGCACTTGAGGCTCTTCTAGAAGACCCGAGTTCAGGTCTCAGCGTAGACGTGGTAACTGACTCCTTTGGCTTCTGCGGGCACCTGCTCTCAAGCGCACATCCCCACTTGCAGATACACACACCTACACATAATTAAAAGTAATAGCAATAAATCTTTTTTTAAAGGATTTTATTGTTAATTGTGTGTGTGTGTGTGTGTGTGTGTGTGTGTTAGAGCGTGAGTTTGTGCACATGCATGCAGTACAACGGAGGCCAGAAGAGTGCGTAGGAGTCTGTGGCACTGGAGTTACAGGCTGAGTGAGCCATCTCTCCAGCCTCCTGTTGAATTATTATTATTATTGTTGTTGTTATTTCCCTCCCAGGTGCTGGTAATGGCGCTTGGGGCCTTTGATATGCTAAGCGAGCCCAGCTAAAATTCTTGGTATGTACTATGTTCTCTTTTACAGAAAAGAAAGAGGTGTCAAGCCCTAAAGTCACTTGAGCAACTGGCAGAGATGGCAAAGCATGATTGGAACCTGGATCTGTCTGTGCTCCTGGTACAGGGACATACACTACCACACTTCACAACAGCTACAGTGTTTGTTAAGTAAACTTTTTATTAGAGTATAAATAGGGAGCAGGCGTAAGTCTGCACAAACTGAACTCCCTGTACGTTCTCGATGGTATGGAGAATAATCTACGATACCTGTGATACTGGCTAGCAGGTGGGTTCCTTTCCTCCATCAGCTGAAGAATTAAAAAGCAGGAAAAGAGTTCCACACAAAGTAAAAGTGAAGTTTAGTGGCAAGCTATGCAGATACGGAGAGGGGAGACCTCTGACCGCTAAGGGAGGTCGGGGTTTTATTTGGGCTTACAGTGTCCCACCTGGTGACGGCCACGCCTTTCTTCCGTTGAGCTAATGATGTTTATGTGGCCCTTCAGTAAGCAGACCTTTGTCTTGGTCCACCAGCACAGAAATAACTGAACTGTTGACTGGCTAAGGTAAGAGTGGGCACCCCAGTGTTCTCTCCTTGTTGTGGTGTAACAGGTGTGGAGAGGCCCACAATATATGGGGGAAAGTGGTACATGGTTCAGAGAAATGGAAACTTACTGCTGGGTGCAAACCCTACCAAGAATTGGAAACTCTATTTTTGGAGGGAAAAAAATTTTAAAACTGTGGGCCCAGGGCCTTATCCTGTTTTTCAGTTTTGAATGAGTGTTCCGTATATATGTGTATATATAAATAGCTATATATATATATATATATATATATATATATATATATTTCAAAAGAAAAATAGCAAATAGCAGATAATGAAACATCATCAAATTGTGAGTTTATAACATTCAGCAGAGATGACTAGAGATGCCCCATCAAGGCAGCTGGAATCCCCACTGGAAAGCCCTGGGTGGGGCAGAGTATCCTCTTGGTGGAGGCTTCCAAGAAGAGCAAACGCATACAGATAACATCATCAGATTGGGCACTTACAGTCAGTCATCCATCAAAAATGATTCGGGAAGCCCGGTTGAGGCAGCCAGGCTCACTTGGCTGGAACAAAGTACCCTCTCAGGCGAGGCTTCCAAGGAAAAGAACAAATGCATGCAACAGGTAGATAACATCAAAGCTGGTGCCTCCAGTCACCTGGCAGAAACCACCTCTGCTTGGTTGAGAGTTCCAGCTGGGTAGGGGACTCTCACCACGGCTGAGCTTGGGCTCCCGTTTCCCACTTCAGCCATTTTTATACCACTGGATAAGCAGCAGCAGCCTCTGGTGCAAGTGTGTGTCTCCCAGGCGTTCACAAGGACACAGGGGTTTGCTGCGGCTGTTGTTTTACGTTTTTTATTCTGGGGGTGGGAATCACCAGAACTTGCAGATCAGTTCTTGCCTCTGCCACCCAAGTCCTGGAAATCAAACTCAGCCAGGCACCTTTCCCCACTAAGCTACTTCACTGGCCCCCACACATTGTGTTTATGATTTTATTCTTATTTATGTGTATGCGTGTGCACCATGTGCACACAGAAGCCCTTGGAGGTTGGAAGAGGCGATGGAAACCCTAGAGTTGCAGGCCGTTGTGAACCACTGAGTGGTGCCAGGAATGGAACCCTGGTCCTCTGAAAGAGCAGAAAGTGCTCTTAACCACTGAGCCGTCTCTCCAGTCCCCCTCCTGGACACAGTGGTTGTAAGCACACTTAGCTTCTTGCTGTTTTCCTTTCTCCTAGTTACAGAGTTAGAGGGATCAGCCTCCCCTCAGACAGGGCTCTGTGGAAGACAGATTGAGACAAACATGTCTGGGTCTGGAATGGAGGGCCCACTTAATGCGCTCCCACAGCACGTGACAGTTCACCAATACAATGCACACTGCACTGCAGAGCTGTTACCCAGATGGAGCAACCAAACACAACCGCTCCCAGGGCACCCCATACTCCCTTTGCCCCCAGTAAAAGGATTCACTCATACTGACAAAGATATGTCATTGAATTTGAATTTTGAATTTTCTCCAGACCTGTACAGTATATTGTGTTTACCTTTTTATAAACTTATCATTATATTGGTGAGATTCTGTTATGTGTAAAAAATAGTTTTCATTTTTGAATGATTTCCACTGGGGAATATCCAAATATGTTTCTTTCAGTAAACATATACATTTATTTGGGGACTATACCCAAGAGTGGAATTGGTGGCTGAGGGAATGGCTTGGTCAGTAGAACACAAGCGTGAAGACCTAAGTTTGTTCCTCGGAACCCATGTAATCCCTGTGCTGAGGAGATGGAGAAGGGAGAACCCTACAGCTCCTGTGTAGCCTAATTAGGGCACCCAGGCCGATAAGAGACGTAAAGGAGGCAGATGGCATTCCTGAGGATGACACCAGGGTTGTCCTTCAGCCTCCCCACAACCATGCACCATGAACATGGTCACAGACATGGAAATGAGCTTTTGTAACTGAGTGGAATTGGAGGCCATAGGGGCAAAGCGTAGCTGGAGAGTTTTCTCTCCAGTTCCCACCAAGCCCTGGCAGTCCCTTAGCCCACTTATAAAATAAACATACAGACGCTTGTATTATTTAAACTGCTTGGCCATTAGCTCAGGCCTATCATTGTCTAGCTCTTACTCTTATGTTCAGCCCATTTCTATTAATCTATACTTTGCCACGTGGCTCGTGGCTTACCGGCGTCTTTATGTGCTGATTGTCATGGCGGTGGCTAGCAGTGTCTCTCTGCCTCAGCCTTCTACTTCCCAGAATTCTCCACTCTTTGTCCAGCCTATACTTCCTGCCTGGCTACTGGCCAATCAGCATTTTATTTATACAGAGTGATATCCACAACACTGCCATAGCAAAGAATGTTTAGCTTAGTTGCCATACCAGGAACCAGTTTGTACACATTGACCAGAATATTTCCTACCCAGCATGCGTACTGGGGATTGTTACACCAAACACTATACGCTTACTTTTGGTCAGACAAATTCCAACCCATGATCTGCTGATTTCATCAACATTTACTGATGAGAAAACTGGAGTGCAGTGAGAATCACTTCTGCTGTTCACAGAGAGAACCAATATGTAGCAGGCTTTCTTTGGGCCACCAACCAGCTCCCAAACCTTGACACAGAGACTTAATGTTAGTTATGAATGCTCGGCCTTATCTTATGCTTGTCCGACGAACTCTTATAACTTAATTTAATCTATTTCTCCTAATGTACGTTTGCCTCAGCCCCTTTTACCTTTCTTTCATTCTGTATGTCCCACTCTGTGTCTGTCTGTCTGGCAGCTGCCTGCCTGGCTGTCTCCCTCTCTACCTCGTGTTCTCTCTCAAGCCTAGATTCTTCCTCCTTATTCTTTCTGCCTGCCAGCCCCGCCTATCCCTCTACTGCCTAGCTGTTGACCATTCAGCTTTTTATTAGACCAATCAGGAGCCTTAGGCAGTCAGGGTAAAACAGCAACACATCTCTACATAATTAAACAAATGCAGCATAAACAAATGCAACACATCTCTACATAGTTAAACAAATGCAGCATAAACAAATGCAACACATCTCTACATAGTTAAATATTCCACAACACCAGTGGTTCCTGCCCAGTGCCAGCTCTATGCTCAGAAACTCAGAGGTTAGTCACACCTGGCCCAGCCTCTCTGTTTACAGTCCAAACATTTTTAATTTTCCTCAAAGGGAAAAACAACAAGAAAAGAATAGACAACTTTTTAATTCTACCTTTCACCTTATATCTACTAGACATTCCATAACCTTACAGCTTAAAATCTATGACTTCAAATCCATGATCCACCTTTTGCTTCTAGTCACTCCAGTTTCCAAGCACTATGCCCAGTTCTGTGTGGTCCTTGACCAGCACTGTTGTGGCATATCCCCCAGAGAAGACTACTTGGATATGAGTTTAAGCCAATAAAGTCTTTACACTGGGTGTTTAGGATCTCAGTGTAGCACTGGACCTTTCTCAGGGTGAGCTTCTAAGCACAAAGCCATATCCTGGTTGACATACTTCAGTTAACAAGAAGAGTTAGCCAGAAGCAGAACTCAGAGCCCAAAAAGCAGGGTTAGTACATTTAGAGACTTTCCCAGAGCCATGGACTTTGATAGATTAGGTCTAGGGTTTTGTTTGGGCCGGTGGTACTGTCTGTGTGCTGAGTTTTACAGACTGAATGGCACTTCCATCATGGAGTCAGTTGTGTTAAGGTCTGGGACCCTGTTACATACTTTACCTCATTTTCTTATCTTCCACAGCAGCCTTAGAAAGTTGATGGCAAAAATAAGAAGTAGTTGTGTAATTTGTTTCAGTTTTGGTTTTTGAGATCACTCTCTATAGCTGTTGACCGGCTTGGAACTCACTCTTTAGACCAGGCTGGCCTCAAACTCAGAGATCCACCTGCCTCTGTCTCCTGAGTGCTGAGGTTAAAGGTGTGCATCACCACACTGGCTACACTAATGATTCTTAAGTGCTTTATGCATACCACCAGAGTGGTGCTTGAAGTGAGAGCTCTGGCTTTCCTATGTCCTCAGGTCCTACATGAGAAACCAGGCTCAGGAGGTGAAGTTACTTGCTACGCACTCAGCAAGAAATCACAGAGATGGCATTAAAGTCAGAGTCCAGAGTCATAACATCGTCGATAGTTATTATTGATGTGTCCAACATCTTACACAGGTAAGCCAGTCTTTCTCAAGATTTAGGAGATCCGATGCTCTCAGGGGTTTTTCAAGCTAGACCCACCTTTCCCTGTACTGTATTATGAAGACCCTTCATCGCACTCTCCAGAGCAGCCCGCGGGGGCTAGTCAACACATAGGGAAGCTAGAATCAAGAAGGCTCACTTCACTTCATCTCTTCAGCTTTAAACCCAGAGCTTGCTTTCTCTCTGCTCCACCATCATGGCAAAGAAATCCTAACTGGTCTCGTAGCTGGAACTTAGGCCTTGGGAGAGGCTCAGTAGACAGGAGCAGGCAAACAAGAAAACGAAGATCGCCAGGCTGATTGAGAAGGCATTCTCATTTACAGAACGCACCTGGCACCAACTCCAGTTAAAACAGCCAGGCCAGAGTGTCAGCTCATCGTTCCTAGGCCTGACGCTTCAGAGAAGTCCAAGGCTGAGTGCTGGGGGTGAGTGGAATTCAGTGCTAGATGGCTGCTACATGTGTTGATGCCCAGCACACCCTCAAAATGACGGGGGAACGGACCCTTAATTCAAGTCTTTGAACTTTACAGTGTTGGTGTTTCATTTAAAACGTAACACTGTGCTGGTTAAAAGAGAAGCGTCTTTGTGCTTCGCCCGCCGTCTGAGGCGTGGTGTGCACTCATCTGGTCCCCAGGACTGCTCTAACGGTACCGGAATGGAGACCTTCCCCGTGCTGGGAGAGAGATGGAAGAAGGCTTGAACCTCTCAGAAGTCAGTGAGGATAATAGTAAAACGAAGAAAGGTTAACTTGGGGGAAACCAACTGTGAGTTGGTCTCTAACGACAGTTACTAGGTTAAGTAAACTTAAACACTTTTTTTCATTTTATTTTTTAATTTCATGTGTGTGTGCTCTTCCTGTATGTATGTCTGATCCCCTGGGACTGGAGTTACAGTTGGTTGTGATATGTGGGAGCTGGGAATTGAACCTGGGTCATCTGCCTGAGTAGTTAGTATTTTAACTCTAAGCCATCTGTCCACTATGAGACATTCACTATGGGCTATAATACAATTTAAAAGATTTAGTGAAGTATTCACAAACTAATACTTTAAAAGGAAAAAATAAGACCAGGCGCAATAGTGCACGCCTTTAACCCCAGCACTTGGGAACAGAGGCAGGCTCAGGCCTGATCTACATAGCAGGGCTGTGAGATCCTGTCTCAAAAAAAAAAAACCTTTTCAAAAATCTTTTCAGAGACAGGCCCGGCGGCAGAGACAAGCAGACGCAGGTAAGCCTGCGGCGGTGGCCCGCGGAGGTAGACGGACCCAGCAGCAGCCCGCTGAGGTAGACATGCCCAGTGGCGGTAGCCGACAGGGATATTCAGACCCGGCGGCAGCCGGCAGAGACATTCAGGCCCAGCGGCGGCCCACAGAGGTAGACAGGCCCGGCGGTGGAGACAAGCAGACGCAGGTAGGCCTGTGGCGGCGGCCTGTGGAGGTAGACGGGCCCAGCGGCAGCCGGCTGAGGTAGACATGCCCGGCGGCAGCGGCCGACAGGGACATTCAGTCCCGGCTACAGCCGGCAGAGACATTCAGGCCCGGTGGCGGCCCCCAGAGGCAGACAGACCCAGCGGCAGCTGACAGGGACATACAGGCCCAGCTGCGGACCGCAGAGGTAAACAGGCCCAGGGACGGAGACAAGCAGACGCAACTTGGAACAGGGACGCCCCTAACCCCAACATCTGGGGAAGAAGCTATCTCCGTGGGTCAGAACCAGAATGAATCTGAACACTCCATCTGAGGACAACCCAGGGCCCAGCTGCTGATCCTGTGAAACCCAACAACTTGGAGGTGTTGGTGAGACTACCCTGCTCAGCTGAAACCCATCTGGGAGAGGATTCAGATGCCTACAGATTAAAGTCTGAAGAGACAAGATCAGCTGAGGAGTTGACAAATGAACAAAAAGTGACCTGGGAACACAGAAGAAGGCGCTACCCAGACACCAAACCAGATCACCAGAATCATAAGTATATAATTCACCAATCAAAATCAGCTGCCCCTGAAGAAATAGCCCAATAGCACCAATTTAACCAAGAACCACTACTAAACCAAGACTAAAAATTAGAACAAGAGAGGCACTCTCAGACACAGACACCACCTGCACCTCACAGAGGAAGAGATGAGTAGACGCCAGTGCAAAAATACAGGCAACAACATAAAGACCTATATGGCAACATCAGAACCTAGTGATTCTACACCTGCAAGACCTAAACATACCATGACAGAAGAAACAGAAGAAATCAACCCTAAAAATGACATTAAGAAGATGATAGAGGCCCTTAAAGAAGAAATAAAACATTCCCTCAATGAGGAAATAAAAACTTTCCTTAAAGAGGAATTGAAAAACTACCTTAAAGAGGAAATAAAAACTTTCCTTAAAGAGGAAATAAAAAACTCCCTTAAAGAGGAAATAAAAACTTCCCTTAAAGAGGAAATAAAAAACTCCCTTAAAGAAATTGAAGAAAAAACGAACAAAAAATGGGAAGAAATCAAATCAAGCCAAGGAAAAACAATTAAACAGATGAAAGAAACATTCCAAGATCTGAAAAATGAATTTGAGACAATAAAGAAAACACATGCTGAGGGAATGCTGGAAATAGAAATCCTGACAAAACGAACAGGAACTACAGAAACAAGCATAACCAACCGATTGCAAGAGATGGAACAGAGAATCTCTGACACTGAAGACACGATAGAGAAAATAGATTCGTCAGTCAAAGAAAACAATAAAGACAAAAAAGTCCTAACACAAAACGTCCAGGAAATTTGGGACACCATGAAAAGACCAAACCTAAGAATAATAGGGATAGAAGAAGGAGAAGAATACCAACTCAAAGGCACAGAAAATATATTCAACAAAATCATAGAAGAAAACTTTCCTAACCTAAAGAAAGAAATACCTATGAAGATACAAGAAGCTTACAGAACACCGAATAGGCTGGATCCAAAAAAAAAGTCCCCTCGCCACATAATAATCAAAACACTAAACACACAGAATAAAGAAAAAATATTAAGAGCTGCAAAGGAAAAGGACCAAGTAACATATAAAGGCAAACCCATCAGAATAACACCAGACTACTCAATAGAGACTATGAAAGATAGAAGATCATGGACAAACCTCATGCAGACACTAAGAGACCACGGATGCCAACCCAGACTATTATACTCAGCAAAACTCTCAATCACCATAGGCGGAGTAAACAAAATATTCCAGGATAAAACCAGATTTAATCAATACCTGTCCACAAACCCAGCCCTACAGAAAGCACTAGAAGGGAAAATTCAACCCAAAGAAGCTAAACACATCCATGAAAAATCAAGCAATAGATAATCCTACACCAAAATACACCACAGAAGGACAACACAACACAACCAAAAAAACAGGAATTAACAATCACTGGTCATTAATATCCATCAATATCAATGGTCTCAACTCACCTATAAAAAGACACAGGCTAACAGAATGGATAAGAAAACAGGACCCATCCATATGCTGCATACAAGAAACACACCTTAACTCCAAAGACAGACACTACCTCCGAGTAAAGGGCTGGGAAAAGGTTTTCCAAGCAAATGGACCTAAGAAACAAGCTGGTGTAGCTATCCTAATATCTAATAAAATAGACTTCAAACTAAAATCAATCAAAAGAGACCAGGATGGACATTACATATTCATCACGGGAAAAATCCACCAAGATGAAGTCTTGATTCTAAACATTTATGCTCCAAATACAAAAGCACCCACATTCATAAAAGAAACACTACTAAAGTTTAAAACGCACATCAAACCCCACACATTAGTAGTGGGAGATTTTAACACACCACTCTCACCAAAAGATAGATCTACCAGACTGAAACTTAACAAAGAAATAAAGGACCTAACAGATGTTATGACTCAAATGGACCTAATAGATATCTACAGAATATTCCATCCTAACACAAAAGAATATACCTTCTTCTCAGCACCCCATGGAACCTTCTCAAAAATTGACCACATGCTTGGACACAAAACAAATCTCAACAGATACAAAAAAATTGGAATAACCTCCTGTATCTTATCAGACCACCATGCCTTAAAGTTAGAACTCAATAACAACAAAAATTATAGAAAACCCACAAACTCATGGAAACTGAATAATACCCACCTGAAACATCAATGGGTCAAGGAAGAAATAAAGAAAGAAATTAAAGAGTTCCTAGAATTCAATGAAAATGAAAGTACAACATACCCAAACTTATGGGACACTATGAAAGCAGTGCTAAGAGGAAAATTCATAGCTCTAAATGCACACATAAAGAAGATGGAGCAATCCCATACCAATGAATTAACAGCACAACTGAAAGCTCTAGAACAAAAAGAAGGAAACTCACCCAGGAGAAATAGACGCCAGGAAATAATCAAATTGAGGGCTGAAATCAACGAAATAGAAAACAAGAGAACAATACAAAAAATCAATGAAACAAAGTTTCATCAACTGGTTCTTTGAAAAAATCAACAAGATAGACAAACCCCTAGCCAAATTAACCAAAAGGCAAAGAGAGAGCACCCAGATTCACAAAATCAGAAATGAAAAGGGAGACATAACAACAGACAATGAGGAAATCCAGAGAATCATCAGATCATACTTCAAAAACCTGTACTCCACAAAAATGGAAAACCAGGAAGAAATGGACAATTTTCTGGATAAATACCAAATACCAAAATTAAATCAAGACCAGATAAACCATTTAAATAGACCAATAACCCCTAAAGAAATAGAAACAGTCATCAAAAGTCTCCCAACTAAAAAAAGCCCAGGACCAGATGGTTTCAGTGCAGAATTCTACCAGACTTTCAAAGAAGAACTAATACCAATCCTCTTCAAAGTGTTCCACACAATAGAAACAGAAGGAACACTACCAAACTCTTTTTATGAGGCTACAATTACCCTGATACCCAAACCACACAAAGATGCAACAAAGAAAGAGAACTACAGACCAATCTCCCTCATGAACATTGATGCAAAAATACTCAACAAAATATTGGCAAACCGAATCCAAGAATACATCAAAACAATCATCCATCACGACCAAGTAGGATTCATCCCAGGGATGCAAGGATGGTTCAACATACGGAAATCAGTCAATGTAATACACCATATAAACAAACTGAAAGAAAAAAAAACCACATGATCATCTCATTATATGCTGAAAAAGCCTTTGACAAAATCCAACACCCCTTCATGATAAAGGTCTTAGAAAGAATAGGAATACAAGGAACATTTCTAAACATAATAAAAGCAATTTATAGCAAGCCAACAGTAAACATCAAATTAAATGGAGAGAAACTCAAAACGATACCACTAAATTCAGGAACAAGACAAGGCTGTCCACTCTCCCCATATTTATTCAATATAGTACTAGAAGTTCTAGCTAGAGCAATAAGACAACAAAAGGAGATCAAAGGGATACAAATTGGCAAGGAAGAAGTCAAACTTTCACTATTTGCAGATGATATGATAGTATACATAAGTGACCCCAAAAACTCTACCAGGGAACTTCTACAGCTGATAAACTCCTTCAGTAAAGTGGCAGGATACAAGATCAACTCAAAAAAATCAGTAGCCCTCCTATACACAAATGATAAAAGGGCTGAGAAAGAAGTCAGAGAAACATCACCCTTTACAATAGCCACAAATAATATAAAATACCTTGGGATAACACTAACTAAACAAGTGAAAGACCTTTTTGATAAGAACTTTAAATCTCTAAAGAAAGAAATTGAAGAAGATATCAGAAAATGGAAGGATCTCCCATGCTCATGGATAGGTAGGATTAACATAGTAAAAATGGCAATCTTACCAAAAGCAATCTACAGATTCAATGCAATCCCCATCAAAATCCCAACACAATTCTTCACAGACTTGGAAAGAAAAATACTCAACTTTATATGGAAAAACAAAAGACCCAGGATAGCTAAAAGAATCCTATACGATAAAGCAACCCTTGGAGGCATCACCATCCTGGACCTCAAACTCTACTATAGAGCTATAGTAATAAAAACAGCTTGGTACTGGTATAAAAACCGACATACGGACCAATGGAATCGAATTGAAGACCCTGACATTAATCCATGCACATATGAACACCTGGTTTTTGACAAAGGAGCCAAAACTATACAATGGAACAAAGAAAGTATCTTCAACAAATGGTGCTGGCATAACTGGATGTCAATATGTAAAAGATTACAAATAGATCCATATCTGTCACCATGCACAAAACTCAAGTCCAAGTGGATCAAAGACCTAAACATAAATCCAGTTACACTAAACTTAATAGAAAAGAAAATAGGAAGCACTCTTGAACGCATTGGCACTGGAGACCATTTCCTAAATAAAACACCGACAGCACAGACCCTGAGCACAACCATTAATAAATGGGACCTCTCAAAACTGAGAAGCTTTTGCAGGGCAAAAGACACAGTCAATAAGACAAAAAGACAGCCAACAGATTGGGAAAAGATCTTCACCAACCCCACATCTGACAGAGGATTGATCTCCACAATATATAAAGAACTCAAGAAACTAGACATCAAAGCACTGAACAGTCCAATTAAAAAATGGGCTAAAGAGCTAAACAGAGAATTCACAAAACAAGAACTACAAATGGCTGAAAGACATTTAAAGAAATGCTCAACATCCTTAATCATCAGAGAAATGCAAATCAAAACGACTCTGAGATACCACCTTACACCTGTTAGAATGGCTAAGATCAAAAACACCAATGACAACCAATGTTGGAGAGGATGTGGAGCAAAGGGAACACTCCTCCACTGTTGGTGGGAATGTAAACTTGTACAACCACTGTGGAAATCAGTATGGTGATTTCTCAGAAAATTAGGAATCGAACTACCTCAAGACCCAGCCATACCACTCTTGGGCATATACCCAAAGAATGCTGATACATACCATAAAGATACATGCTCAGCTATGTTCATAGCAGCACTATTTGTAATAGCCAGAACCTGGAAACAACCTAGATCCCCATCAACGGAAGAATGGATGAAAAAAATGTGGTACATATACACAATGGAGTACTACTCAGCAGAGAAAAACAATGAAAGCATGAAATTTGCAGGCAAATGGATGGAACTAGAAAAAATCATCCTGAGTGAGGTAACCCAAACCCAGAAAGACAGTTATGGTATGTACTCACTCATTGGTGGATTCTAGATATAAAATGAACAATCAGACCACAACCCATAGAACCATAGAGGCTATATATATAGCATGGAGGTCCCTAGGACGACTGTGGCTTATAATAAATTTCAGTTTTACTCAATTATTGAAAAAAAATAGCCAAATGAATGGAAACACATGAACTATGAACCAAAGGCTGAGGGGGCTCCCAGCTGGATCAGGCCCTCTGAATAGGTGAGACAGTTGATTGGCTTGATCAGTTTGGGAGGCATCTAGGCAGTGGGACCAAGTCCTGTGCTCATTGCATGAGTTGGCTGTTTGAAACCAGGAACTTATGCAGGGACACTTGGCTTAGTCTGGGAGGAAGGGACTGGACCTGCCTGGACTGAGTCTACCAAGTTGATCACAGTCCTCAGGGGAGGACTTGTCCTGGAGGAGGTGGGAATGGAGGGTGGGCTGGGGGTAAGGGGAGGGCGTGGGAGGGGGGAGAATAGGGGAACCCATGGCTGATATGTAGAACTGAATGGTATTGTAAAATAAAAAATATATATATATAAAAATCTTTTCAGTTTGAATTTTCAGAGTTAAAGAAAACTTCTAAGAACTGCCCACACTCTTAGCCCAGATTCTCTTCACACATATGTGTATGATTTGCATATTTTCATGATATACCAAAAATTCTGCTAGAATTTGTATGTGGGTTGCATTCAGGAAGACTTGGCATTGTAACAATATTGGCACTTCTGATCTGTATAATGTGACAGGCCTATGTAAGCCTTTGATTTCCATTTTTATTCTTTTTTCCCTTTTCTTATTTTAAATTTATTTATTTATTTAGGTTTTTCGAGATAGGGTTTTTCTGTGTTGTTTGGTGCATGTCTTGGATCTCACTTTGTAGACCAGCCTGGCCTCGAACTCACAGAGATCTGCCTGGCTCTGCCTCCCAAGTGCTCAGATTAAAGGCGTGGGCCCCCACCACCTGGCTCTTTTTTCCCTTTTAGTATACAGATTATCCATATAACTTGGTATACTTACATCTATTTCACTTTCTTAAATAATACCTTTATAAAGTAGCTACAACCAATCTGTAATAACTAATACATATTTCAGATTCTATTGCTTTTTATTTAGGGGCTGGGGGCGTGTGTATGCCAGGGCACATGTGTGCAGGTCAGAAGATAACTTGTGGGAGTCTGATCCTTCTGCCATGTGGGACCTCGGGGTAGAAGTCAGGTGGTAAGGCTCAGTGGCAAGTCCCTTTATCCACTGATCTGTCTTACTGCCCAATACATGGGCACATATTTAAAGTGTACAGTTTGGTACAGTTTAATATTTTTGTACATACATATCAACAGAATTAAGATGATAAATGTATCTTCTACACTCTAATGTTCTTTTTATGTCCCTTTATATTCTCCCTCTACCTTCAAAATGACACCTTAGAAATTTATATAATTAAATAGCATGTGCTCTTTCACTTGGTCTAATTATTCTGAGATTTGCTCATATTATTGTGTGTTAACAGTTCATTTTTCTTGTGTAGTATGACTTGGCGTTGCATTGGTTGACAGCGGCTGACTGTCAAAGCAGAGCTGATGGGGATCTGTCGGGACTCCAGTCGACGCTTGATGAACTGTGGATGTATAAATATCAGCAAGCAGATTCCTAATGCCTCTTTCCTTGCTGTCTTCAAGCACTGGAAACAGGTAAACCACTACTTGGACTAAGAGAGAACGTCCAAATAAGGAAAGTGAAAGGTGAAAGAGAGACATTACATCTGACACCACAGACCACTGTAGCTCTGACACCACAGAGGATCTTTGTAGATTAGTATGAACAACAGCATTGGTCTGAAAATTAAGTTTCTAACAAATCCTACAAGGCCAGCACGCCACGGATACCAAGCCATAGATGACATGGACACAATGTCTAGTTACTTTTCTTGCTGCTATTTAAAAAAATACTTGATCAAAGAGACTTCAGGAAGGAAAGCTTTATTTTTCCTCCTGGTTTGAGGGAGTGCAGTCCGTTTTGATGGAGAAAGCACAGTAACGGAGTGTGAGGTGGCCGGCTAGAGTGGGTCTAGTTAGAGCAGAAAGAGGTGAGCCTAAGACTCAGTCCACTTTCTCCTCTGTTCATCTTTGTTCAGCCTGGGATCTCAGGCCATAGAATGGTACCATCTCATTATTGAGGGTGGGTCTTTGCTCAAATGAAACTCTAGAAATGCCCTCACAGACATATCCAGGAGTGCATCTCAGCTGATTCTAAATCCAGTCCACCTGACAGTGAAGATTGACGGTCTCGAGTCCTCCCCTTGTCAACTTGGCACCCAAAACATCACTTTTAAATCATAACATTTCATTTTTAGCTCCTAAAAGTCTCATATTTATCTCACAATGAAAAATAAATTTAGATCGTCACTAAAAGTCTCCAAAAACTTAGCAGTTTCTAACATTTACTCAAAATAGTAAAGGCAGGGCATCTGCTGAGACTAGGTAATTCCTTAACTCTGAGCATCTGTTTTACAGAAGTTATCTACTTCCAATATACAACGACATGGTAAATATTCCCATCCTAAACTGGGGTGCGTGGGGGGGGGGTTGGCTCATAGCAAGACAGAAATCCAGTAGAGCAAACACCAAATCTTAAGCTATGCCTGCCATCTTGGGCTCTTGGTAGCATCATCTCACTTCCAACAGCTGTAGGTAACCCTGTTCCTCCAGTTTCGCCACTTGTAGCCAATGTGGTGATATCCACCCCCTCCACTGGGCCAGTTTCATTCCATGACTACAACTTTCCTGGTCCTAGAGACATTCCATGGTCCTAGCATCTCCAATGTCCAACCCTGCAGCTTAGGTTTCACATTCACTACCCTACATAATGGAACTTTTTGCATTGAATCTGACTCTGTCACACATTGCTTGTGTAGGGTAAAAAGTCCAAGCTCACTTCCAGGTTTTGAAAACCCACCAATCCCTGAACTTGAAAACCCACCAATCCCCACTCTGGAAAACTCCACTCCCAAGAAACCCTGTATAAGGCTGCCTCCCACTCAGTTCTCTGCTGCTTCTCACCCCAGCAGAGGCAGCCGCCCTCTTGTGTCTCTCCCAATATATTTCTTGTGTGAGGTTTGTTGTGCAGTGTGACTTTGTGGTATCCCTTGGCTCCCGGCTGCCAGGATATCTTTCCCTTCAGAGTTGCGACACTTGCATTGGGGAATCTTTTCCCCTCAGAGCTGTAACACTTACAGCCTGAACTTAGCAGCTTTCTGGAACCTTGGAGTAAGGCTCTACGATCCCATCACTCTTCTGTTTTTTGGTTGTGAGCTTCGCCTTTGACGGCCGAGCTGTCTCTCCACCCTGATCTTGTATTTTGCACGCATGCCCAGCCAGTACCATTTGGCCAGGCTGCTGTCGCTTTCAGATGTGATCTGGCTGTCTTCCACTGCAGCTGTAGTCTGTGTACCTTGGCAGCTGGACCTGGGAAACACTTGGGTGGTTACTTTTGAGCAGAAGACCCCTTTAGCTATGTTCTCAGTCAGTCTCTCAAAGGAGTTCCAGTTTTACACACAGGAGCTTTTTATAAGGTAGTTCTTGCCCTAAAAGCAACTTTCCTATTATCACAGTGAAACGTTCAAGATTTCTCCTTAATCATGCTAATTTCCCTAACAATCACGACTGCTTTCTCTTCACCCCACTTGTCTGCAACTTTAAACTTGTCCATGTCCTTGCCTTGCCAAGAGCATACTTTTCATACCATTTTGACCCCTTTGCTGATCTTTCTCACTCTAAACCTGGATGAGAGCAGAGAGCAGTAATCATACACAAACTGAATGCTGTCTTGAAGTTTCCTCTTGTAAACAAATTAGTCTATTGCTTTTGAATCCAGCCTCACTTGAGTTCCTGAGGCAGATTTGGTTTTTTAACGGAATGTAACACATGGACCTCTGTTCAGGTTTTTTAGTTTTATTCTCCCTCTGAGATCTCAAGCACAGTTTTCACTGCCCACCTTTTTGACATCACTCCAACACCGGCCAGAATATCCTGTTACACTCTGGTATAGTATCGAAAAAGATTTCTCTGTATAGCCCTGGCTGCCCTGGAACTCACTTTGTAGACCAGGCTGGCCTGGAATTCAGAAATCCACCTGCCTCTGCTTCCTGGGATTAAAGGTATGCACCACCACTGCCTGGCTTCATCTAGGGCTCTTTAAACTGCCTTCCAAACACTTCCACATTCCTGCAGAAAATCAGTTCCAAAGGCCCACAAAACACATTATCAGGTTTGTCACAGCAACAGCCCCAATTCTAGGTAACAAACTGCTGTGTTAGTTATTTTTTTTTTCATTGCTGTGAGAAAAGCAACTCATGAAAATAAGTTTATTTATCTCACAGTTTAAGGGAATGGTTTGTCACAGTGGGGAAGGCCTGTCAATGGACCATGAGGTGGCTAGTCACATTGCAGCCACAATCAGCACATAGGGACATGAGTGCCGGTGCCCATTGACTGCTCTCCCAGAGGACCCGAGGTTCAACTCCCAGCACCCACATGGCAGCTCACAACTAACTGTCTGTAACTCCAGTTCCAGGGTACCCAACACCCATGGCAAAACACCAATACATATAAAATGTATATATACAATGTTTATAATGTATATAAAATGTTTATATATAAATATATATATATATATATATATATATATATATATATAGAGAGAGAGAGAGAGAGAGAGAGAGAGACCTTTAGTTGAAACATGCTAGAAATGTCCTCACAGACACATCCAGAGTTCTGTTTCCTAGGTGATTCTAAATCCAGACCAGTTGGCAATGAAAACTGATCATCACAAATCATAATAAAAAAGAAAGGGAGAATAGCCTGGTGTGGTGACAAATGCCTTTAATCCAGCACTTGGGAGTCAAATTTCTGTGAATTTGAGGCTAGCCTGGTCTACCTAGTGAGTTCCAGGGCAGCCAGGGCTATGTAGAAAGACCTTGTCTCAAACAAACAAAAGGAAAGGCAGAATAGAAGAAAGGAATACCAATATTCTTGATAAACAGATACAAAAAAATCCTCAACAGAAGATTAGCAAACAGAATCAGACATCAATTAGATCATTCTAATTAGTATGACATTGGGGTTAATTTCAGAGATGCAAGGACGTTTCAACACATGCAACACAATAAACATGGCGCAGCACATTAACAGAATGAGTGTCAACACTGTAAGATGGTTTCAGCCGGTGCAAAAGGGCATTTGGCGGTTCAAAGACTGCCAAGGATGAGTGAGATGGTTTAATGGGCAGAGGCCTTTGCCACATGAGCCTGATGACCTGAGTTTGCTCCCCAGAAGACACATAAAAAGATGGAAAGAGAGAACCAACTCTGAGCTCTGAACCATTCGGAAGACAGCAAGAATATGAGAAAAGGAAGAGATACAAATTTTGGGAAAAACAAGAAGGCCCAACTTGACAAAAACTGAATGTGTTTCTGTATACTAACAATGAAAGTATGGAATCTAAAATTAAAAGCATACTACCATTTATAATTGCACCAGAAAAAGTTAAAATTCATTAGTAAATCTAACAGAATAAGTAGATTTGTATTCTGAGAAATTTCAAAATACTGGTTAGATCAAGATATAAATAAATGGAAAAACAATGTTCATGGATTAGAATACTCAATATTGTCACAAGAAAAGGCCAGTTCCAAAATAGACTTATGAAAATTAAGATCCTTTTTCATTCTTAGGGATATTAAAAGCCAGATCACAGAGAAGGGGGAAATATTTGCAAAATACGTAGCCAACAAACAGTTTATGTTCAGACTATAGAAAGAATCCATACAGATCAGTTAGACAAGCAATGAAAAATATTGGGAAAGATCCAAATGGCCAATAAACACGTGAAAATGTGTTCAATCTCACTGACGAGCACAGACTGAAACCGCAGGCCAGGGTCTGGAGAGATGGTTCAGCTACTGAGAGCGGCAGCTGCCTTGCAGAGGAGCCAGGTTTGGCTCCCAGCATGCACACGGTGGCTCACAACCCTCTGGAACTCCAGTTCCAGGTCATCAGGTCATACATACTGTGCAAGTTGAATTAGTGCCTTAGTTTTGAGAAAATATTGACAGAATCTAAATCTTAATCCAGTAACCTGGGAAATTTACAATTTGGAAGGTCACACTACTTTCCAAAGAAATTGTGTACGTGCACAAAAACATTAGCTAAAGTAAAAACAACCCAAATGTTCATGGATAAGTATGTTTTCATAAAACTGAATATCATGTTACATTGAAAATAAAATATAGTTACTTGGGCCAAGAAGCCACTGATTAAAAGTAGATAATCACAAAACAAGACAAACATGATTCTATTTACACAGAATTCAAAAACAAAATAACCTATGATATTAGAAGCCAAACTGGTCACTAGCTTTCAAGAGGTAGGGAACATGAAAAGTGTCTCTGGGATGCTGGAATGTTCTTGCTAAAGACTTCACCTGGCTTATAAGACTTCACCTGAAGATTGTAAGGGTGTATTTATTTGAGGTGATTTAATGAGCTATATACATTTATGGTTTGTTTACTTATTAGTATTGTATCTTATTTTAATCAGATACTGGGAAAAAAAGACTCATGGATCACATCAGAACAGTTGTCTATAAGGAAACCAAAGGAATGAAAAGGAAATATAGAGTAAATGACTAGGTATGTGGATGGCAGAGCAAATAAGCATCCTGATGAGTAGATGGCATAGAGCCTGTGTAGTAACAGCTCTCGTGTTGTGTGGTAGCAATTGTGGACAGTGGTGCAGGTCCTCGTTTTAAATTACACTAAATTAAAAAATCCAGCTCCTCCATTACACTTGCCACGTTTCAAGTGCTCAGTAGCCTCATGAGTTCAACAGCTGAATTGTCTACCACAGGCAGAGGAGAGGAAGTGTCCATCATCACTGGATGTTCTGTTGAACAGCATGGGCAAACATGGTTGCATTCTGGAGAAGAATAATAGAAAGTCCATAAAAGGAATCTAAAAGTCACCAGCATTGAAGATGCGCATGTAGGAAACAGACCAAAGTATCACAAAATCCAGAAAGTGATATGGAAGCCAAGACAGTTTCAAGGAGGAAACACTGATGTTTGATGTTACAGAGAAGGAGCTAGAACCATGTGGCAAGTGACGGATCACTGGAAAACTTGGAGCAGTTTCTGTGCATGGACAAGTCAGATCATTGGGTCCAGAGTGTGAAGGAATACAATTAGAAACTTCCAGCAAAACCAGACCTTAGCTGGACACAGTAAACCATTTGCCATATGTCCTGGCTTGTAGAGCCCAGACAAGTCAGAGGCTCCCCCAGGGTCTGGAATGGGGTTGCCTGCCTCATATATAGGGAGAGGCTCAAAGGTTCAAATTTAAACACCCTTGGGCTCAGAGGAAAGCTATCATGGTCAGGATGAATATGATTTCTTTGACCATAAGGAAGTGTCCCTGCAGGTTATTTCCGGGGTTGTTAGTGAGATTCCTGAGAATATAAATAATCTGGGGCAGGGCACAGGGCTGTATCATAATACACACATATGCATGAGTACACACACACACACACACACACACACACACACACACACACACACACCACACACTTTGAACCCTGAAAGGAGTAACAGACAAGGTCCCAAGGAGTTACCAAGTTACAATGTTCATAAGACTTTCTCCACCACCCTATTTCTGAGGTATCCATCTGCAGAGAGCAGTGATCAAAGGGGGGGGGGGTTCTCTTTGGTTTCCGTCAGGGGAGACATTAAGGCTTAGAGGAGTGTGTGGAAAGGGGGTCAGAGTTGTCTCTGAAAACACCCCCTCATGTTTTCCTCCCCACATCTCATTTCTCTGAGGGTCTGAAAGGGGAAGAGAGGTAACCACATAGAGTAGCTTGTCATCTTCGTTTAACATCACTTTCATCCTTGGGAGTCCTGGTATCTTCTCTTCCCAGGCCATGTTTCCCTCAGGGACTCTGCCATGTTCTCTCCTGGCACTCAGAGGGGTTCCCTGAGGACACTATGCCTCTGTCCTCCCCCAAGTCCTCACTCTCCATGACTCCCACCCCTAGCCTGCACCCACATGCTTCTGCTTATCTCTGGCTTCCATCCAGCCTCCCATTTAGCCTCCTATTTACTCACTTCTCTTGCTTGATTGACTCGAGGGCCCTATCAGTACCAAAGCTTTATCTTCCCCTCTGAAAACCGTCGCTGAGTGGTTGTATGAAGTCACAGCCCTAGGGGGAGAAGATCCTCCACCCACCCAGGTGCACAGAAGTCTGGGCCTCCGCGATAAGGGAGGAGGAGGTGGGAGGAGGTGTTGACAGAGGACACCAGCCAGGCTCTGCAGCTGCTGTTCCTGAGGAGACTCCTCTGCAAACATTCATCTCCAAAGTAGGGATCAGGAGAGTATGGCAGGGCCCATGAGACACGCTGACCCCAGCCTAGAAGATCCACGCCACCCTGCCTCTCGCTCTGCCACCTGCCCCATGCCTCATCTCAGGCCAGTTGCAGGGTAATGGGGAGGCACAGAGTCACTCAAAACCTGTCCAGTCAGTCCCTTCTAAGGGTACAAAAGAAAGAAGAAAGGAAGAAAGGGAGGAAAAAAGGAGAGGGATGACAAAACCACAGAAAGCAGAAAAATCCCAAACCAAATAATTCTCCAGGAAGTGAAACCCTCATGGTCTTGTGGAATCAGGAAATAGAGACCTCTGGCCTTAGTCACACACAGCCTGAGTCCCAGGCCTCCCGCTTTACCCCTCCCCTGCCACAGGTAGTTAAAGAGCCCCTCAGAACCTCAAGGAGCCCAGCAAAGCCACGTCTCCATGTTTCCACTTCCTAGGTGAGAAACCAGGGAGACCTCGATGGACTTGGGGTAAGCATGTTAGGATATACATCACAGGCCTGGGTCGAGGCCTCACACCCCTGCCCACCCCCAGACACCATCCTCCACTGGTGACTGGAAAGAATGTGCAAAGGCTCAGCTTGGGACCGCAGGGAGCTAGGGCCCGGATGTGAGTGCTTTACTGTTGTTTCTGGCAGGGGTCAGAGAAAGTAATCTGGCCAGTGAGCCAGCAAACATGACGAGTTGCCACCTCCCATCTCAATTTCAAACCCTAACCACTACCCCACCCGTGCCCAGGGACCCAGGATCTCAACATGCTGCTCTCCAGCTGTCTCCATAAGGACGACGCCCTTCCAGGACTGAATTGATCCATAAGCTCCCAGGGTGTAACCACCAGCTGTTCTCACAGCCCTCTCAGAACACAGGCTACAGACTCATCCTCCACCCTTGGCAGGTCTTCAGGGCTCCCCATTCCACCTGGCCTGAGAGCATCCTCCTCCTCCAGGAAGTTGGCATCATGGGCTTGTCAGGTGACCCAGGGTGTGGCCGAAGGAGCCAGGAATCTCCACTATATAGCCTAGCTTTCAATCTGGTCCTGCAGCTCCGGGACCTGCAGGTGAGAAAGGCTGAGGTTCTCTGCAGAAGGGGGCAACTAACACCCTATTCTGGATCTGGGTGTTAGACCACCTCTTTACCGCCACCTTCAGACCCCTGGCTACCCCGGCCATTGCCTTTGATCCTGACCTCCCCATCTCACGCCCAGCCTCACCCCCCACCCCAAACCCATCTGGTCCTATCTATTCAACTTCCCTTCCCACCTGAGCCCTCCTTACACCCGGTGGTCCTTGTCCTGAGACTGTCCCTTCTGTCCCATCTGGAATGGTCTCCAACAGGACAGCATCCTCTGACCTCCCTCTCGCCCTGCTGCAGGCATGGGATCCCTGTGGAGCTGGTGGGCCCTCTGGGCCGGAGCAACCCTCCTGTGGGGTAAGTCAGATCAAGCCCCCATTCATGTCTGGGAAAACGCTGCTTGCCCGGGTCAGCACCCTCAAGTTTTGGCCCCTCTCAGTGCCATCCCCCAAGGCTAACTTAAATGAGACAGAAGCAGCTGAAATTGAAGAGGCCCTTAGGTAATGCAAGAAATATGATAGAATTCATTTATGCTTCTCTCTCTCTCTCTCTCTCTCTCTCTCTCTCTCTCTCTCTCTCTCTCCCATCCACACACAGACACACACACACAAACACGCACGCACGCATGCGCGTGCACACACACTGAAGAGCCCCCTACCCTCTAGTTCTCACAGACACTCTGTCCACATTCCTACAATCCCTTTCCCCCTCCACCCACTTCACACAAATCCCCTAGTCATATTAAGACAGAAACTACACAGATTGGATGGAAATTTCATTTAGAACTTCAGTTAGCCAAACAGCTTTTCTTGAAAAATGTAAATGTGTGGCATTTTTGAAAGGCTCCAGTCTTTCATATTAACAACCAGCAAAAGCTGTCTCAGATGGAGCCTGGTGCTCCAGGGTCCACAGTCCCCTTCTGGACGATCTCACTCATTTCTGGGCCTCATCTGGCCCCGCTGCATTTGAGTTGCAGAGCACTGTGCAAAGCGCTCAGGTGTTGGGGCAGCGAAAGTCAGAACGGCGTGTGGATGAGCACCTCGTGAGTGAGGAGGGACGTGGGAGCAGAGGGGGGTTATCTCAAGAGGTTCTCAGGTACAGGCCAGCGGGCTGGGTTTGTAAGGGGACGAATAAGTGGACCCACACCTGCGTTCTCTTAAGGGTTGACCCAGGAGGCCACAGTGAACTCCAGGAACACTGGTGGGGAAGAATTCCTCACGGCCTTCCTGCAGAATGACCAGCCGGGGTACGGCACGGCCTCTCTCCGCCTCTTCATCTCCAGTCTGTCAGAGAACATCGCCTCTGTCACCATCCTCAGCCAGGCGGGTGACACCTCCCAGAAGGTCACAGTGAAGCCTGGGGAGTCAGTCATGGTCAACATCAATGCCAAAGCAGAGATGACTGGCAGCGGCACTTTCCGGCATGCAGTAGTGGTCCACTCTGACCACCCCATCTCTGTGCAGGCATTAAATGCTAAGCCTAGAACAGCGGAGCTAACCTTGCTCTGGCCTGTTGGAGCCCTGGGCACAGAGTACTTTGTGCTCACACCCCCTGGCATCTCTGCCCAATATGTAAAGGAGTTTGCTGTGGTGGCTGGCGGAGCAGGTGCCTCAGTCACTATCAGCTTGAAGGCAGGAGTGACATTCCATGGCACTTTCCATCCAGCTGGTAGTGTTTTAAGTGTGATTCTGCAGCCTTATGAAGTAGCCCAGCTACAGAGCACATCAGATCTCTCCGGGTCAAGGGTCACAGCCAGCAGCCCAGTGGCTGTTCTTTCTGGCCACAGTTGTGTCCAGAAGCACACGGACTGCAACCATGTGGTGGAGCAACTGCTACCCACATCTGCCTGGGGAACCCACTATGTGGTCCCCCCTCTGACCTCCCAGTCCCGCTATGATCTAGCCTATGTTGTAGCCAGCCAGACCACAAAACTGACATACAACCATGGGGGCACCATTGGTTCCCGGGGCCTCCAAATGGGTGATGTGGCTGAGTTTGAGATCCGGCCGACCCGGCCACTCTACCTGTCTGCAGACGTGGGCATCCAGGTTGTGCTTTTTGGCACGGGGGCCATAAAGGACCAAGTGACCTATGACCCTTACCTGGTCCTGATCCCAGACGTGGCAGCTTACTGCCCTGCCTATGTGATCAAGAGTGTGCCAGGCACCGAGGGTGTGGCCCTGGTGGTCGCACAGACAAAAGCTGCCAGGGAGCTAACCATGGATGGGCAGGCATTGGGAGCCAAACTCACGTGGGTGCCTGTGCCAGGCAGCGAGTTCTCCTATGCGGAAGTGGACCTCGGCACTGCTGACAAGATGCACACAGCTGAGGCTTCCACCAGCTTTGGGCTGCTCACCTTCGGGCTGGCCCAGGCTGTGGGCTATGGGACAGGAGCTGCCTGTGGACAGAGTGAGTGATGGGAAATGAGCCCTGCCTGGCCTTGGCCTCCTGGCCATGCCTTCCCTACCTATTCCTCTTTGGCTTCCTGATTGAGTCAACCTTTCCATCTCATGTCTATCCTCCACGGCACACTTCCTTAATTCCTCTCAGCCCTTCCTACCCCTACAGAAAATCATTCTGAATATTTACCAGCAGGAGTGACTGAAGGCACAACCATCCATAGCACTGCATCAGGAAGCCCTACTGTGCACGCTATCGGTTTGTGATGAGCTTATAAGAAGGGTCCTGGGGAGACCCAGGAAGCCAGGGTGGGGGGATCTTTGGGAAGGGGCTGGTCAATATTTTGATACCTCAGCAACTGATACAGTTATAGCCGCTGCTCACTGCAGTACTGCACGCCTCATGGAGGACTGTTGATGCTCAAAGTCTGGAGATCCAAAAGTACTAACAGTGAGGACACCGGGACGGGGCGTCTCTGCACTCCAGCCTCCCTGGGTGCTTCATGTGCTTTGGCATGGTTAAGGGACAGGATCTGGCCCTGTGTGCGGCCTCAGGCTCAGCCCATTCAGAAGATGCCAGCAGGTAGCTCGGGGGTTGTGAGAACACAAGGCCAGAGCCACAGGGCCTGGGGTTAAACCCCAGCTGTGCCTGTGTGACCTTCGGCCTGTCACCCCACCTCTCTGGGCTTCAGTTTCTGCGACTCTGAAGTGGGGATAATGCCTGACTCCCCCCCCCCCCACACACACACCAGGACTGTGGTGAGAGTGGAACAAATGAATGCACTTCCTTGTGGCAGAAGGTCAGGGCGGTGCGGGGTGAGGGGTGAGCTGTTGCAGGGGGATCAGAAGGAGAGAGTTCTGAGGGCTGGAGGCTGACCAGGAAGGGCTGTTTCTTCCTAGACTGTCTTCTTCAACTGGGAACCTAGACCAGGGCTTCCTTATCCTGGCAAAAATGCCACCCCACTTCAAGGGGCACTTACAACATGTGTGTATCTGTATGTATGCACACCCAGGCATGCATGTGTGTAAGCAGGTATGCACACCCAGGCATGCATGTGTGTAAGCAGGTATGCACACTCAGGCATGCATGTGTGTAAGCAGGTATGCACACCCAGGCATGCATGTGTGTAAGCAGGTATGCACACTCAGGCATGCACGTGTGTAAGCAGGTATGCACACTCAGGCATGCATGTGTGTATGCAGATATGCATACCCCAGCACACATGTGCAGAGGCCAGGGATCATTGTCAGGTATCCTCTTCTGATGCCTCCCCATCTTGTCCGTTTGTTTTTGAGATTCTGAACCTGGAGCTCTCCATCAGCAGACCTGGCTGACAGCCAGCCCTGGGACCTGCCTGTCACTGCTCCCTTCAGTCTCACTGAGCTGACACCCGTGCATGCCACTGTGCCCAGCTTTCACACAGCAAGCGCTTTACCCACACCCCCTGTCCTGTCCTCCATTTCCTGTCCTTGTTCATTCCAGCAGATGGGAAGACAAGGAAGAGGGAAATGGAACCATGAACAGCTGAATGTTTCAGTGGCTGCTCCTGGTCCCTCTTCACTCCTTGCCACTCCTCTGGGTCAAGCTGTGTTAAACAGTGAAATCAGAAACCCTGGGGTGGAGCTGAAGAGATGGCTCAGTGATTAAGGACACTGGCTGCTCTTCCAGAGGTCTTGAGTTCAATTCCCAGCAACCATATGGTGGCTCACAGCCATCTGTAATGAGATCTGGTGCCCTCTCTGACTACAGGCAGAACACTGTATACCTAATAAATAAATAAGTAAATCTTTTTTAAAAAAAGTAAGTAAAAGAAAAAGAAACTCTGGGGTGTCAGGAAACCCAGAGAATCCCTCTCCATGAGACTGCAAACCTCAGTTTCTATACCTGTAAAATGGGTGGCTGTGAGCCAACTGCCCATGGTCCACACTGAAGGAGGATCCCAGGTTTCCGACCTCACGAATATTTCTAACTTTGTTTCTAACTCTCTTCCCTCCCCAGCTCGGCTCTCCCCAGCAGAGGCTTCCTGCCAAGGCATTCAGTGTACATCCGGGCAGCGCTGCCAGATGGTGAGTGGGAAGGCCAGGTGTGTAGCTGAGTCCACAGCTGTCTGCCGCGCCCAGGGTGATCCCCATTACACCACCTTCGATGGCCGTCGCTATGACATGATGGGCACCTGCTCCTACACCATGGCTGAGCTGAGTGGAGAGGATGAGACCTTGCCCGCCTTCAGTGTGGAGGCCAAGAATGAGCACCGCGGCAGCCGGCAAGTCTCCTACGTGGGCTTGGTCACAGTCTACGCCTACAGCCACTCGGTGTCACTGGTTCGTGGGGAAACTGGCTTCGCCCGGGTAAGTGTTCAGAGTTGAGTACCCATGAGCCACCAGTCAAAAACAGGAGCCCGAGCCCTGCTCAGACCCCAAACTCAGCCTTTCTGTGGGTGAGGTGGTAGGGAACTAGTGAGACAGGAAAACCATTTCTTTAAAACCTTCCCTCACTGACTCCGCGTCTACAAGCGTTAAGGATGTTTTGTTTAGTGACCGGTTAGGAAGACAATCAGATGCTCTTTGGAAAAGCAAACGGGAAAAGAGAAAATGGAAAAAGAATGATGTCACTGTCCAGCAACGAAGGATCTCTAGTGCAGCCCAGTCACCACTGGTGATGGTGACGGTGTGCTGGTGCCAGGTCTGCTTCTGGGTACATGTTTTTTTTTTTTTTTTTTTTTTGTGGTACATTCTGTCTTTAATGCTTACAGCATCTTTTTGAGGTGGCATTGTATTGTGAGCGGGCACAGGTGAGGTCTCCCTAGTAACACTGGAAAGGAACACATGCAGCCGGCGGCCGGGTCTCTGTGCTCAGTCTGGTACACACTGCTGTGCAGTCAAAGCAGGAGCAGTTGTTCCCCCTTCTCCACCATGTCACCATGGCAGCGGGAAGTCTCTAAACAAGTCACTGTGCAGGTTGAGACTCCCTCGTCTGAGATGCTTGAGGCCAAAAGTGCTTCAGATTTCAAACTTTTAAAGATTTTGGAATATTTGTATGTCCATACTAAGATGGGACTCAAGCCTAAACACAAAATCCATTTAAGTTCCATACATTCCTAACACAAAGCCTAAAGATAATTTCATACATGGTGTTCAGTGCACACAGTTTTAAAATCTTATTCACCCTCCTTTCTGGTATCAGGGACTGAACCCATGTATAATGTCTTCTTAATGCTCAAAAAGTATCAGATTCATTATTTCAGATTTCAGATGTTTGAACCAAGGGTAGGTAATTTAGACAGTGAGCACTTGTATATCAGCCCCTACACAGACTCTCAACATTTTAATTATTCTTCATTTACCACAGATACCCATCTGTACATTCCTGTCAGATTGACAGGCTCATTTTTTATGTACTTGAAACCCAATTACAGACATCAGGACACATCACCAAAATGACTTCAACATACGTATCATTGACTAGAATGCAATGTTTACATAATTTTTGCTTTGTTTTCAGATAAATATATTTATATTCAGTGGCGCAGCACCCACTTAGACTCTGAAAAAAATGAAGGATTGGGTGCACAGTCAGGGCAGAGCCCTTGTACTTTCTGCTTTAATTTTTATTTTAGTCAGACTCTTGCTACATAACTCTGGCTGGCCTGGAACTCATTGTGTAGGCCAGCATGGCCTGAACCTCAGAGATCTGCCTGCCTCTGCCTCCCGAGTGTACCACCACACCTGGAAAGGCCCAGTTTCAATCCACACACATCCCCCCCCAAAAAACCAAAATCATACACTGTAAGTATGCACTTCAACAGAGTTTTGACAAACGTGTAACAAAACCCCCGTTAAGATAGAGAATCTTTCCATCACTGTGGACGATCCTACCGCAGCTTTCCAGATGGTCTTCAGGGAATGTCTCCTGCATATCACTGTCTTGATTCTTTTCCCTCATAGGTTAGTTGTGCCTCCCAGTGCTTGGGAGGCAGAGACAGGTGCCTCTGTGAGCTTGAGGCCAGCCTTGTCCACATAGTGAGTATAGAGACTCACAAAGAACTTCATAAAAGGGCATAGTATAAAACTGACAACGTGTGCATAGACATCATCTGTTGGTTTTTTTTCTCCTTCACACAAGAAACTACTTCTTTTGGTCCTTTTAAAAAAAGAATGCTGAATTTTTTGAAATGTGATTATTGAATGCCCCCCCCCCAAATGCTGAGCGCTGTACTGCTGGGCTGCGTTCCAGCTCTCTCCCTTTCGCTTTGAGACAGGGCTCGCTGGGTTGCCCGCTGGTCTCACACTGGCAGGCCTCCTATCTCCTGCAGAACAGCCGGGGCTCTTATTGCTCCTTCCAGGCTTGACTCAGCCCTCCCCTCTCTGGGGAGACTTCCTTGGCTGGCAGAATTCCGTCCAGCCTTTCCTCGAGGCTTCCGGTCGGCCCCAGCCCTCTGCAGGGCCTCCTGTCTCCCAGCCTGACTCCGCAGCTCGCACTGTTTGCTCGTGCTGTGTGGCTGTGTCTTCCCCTGTGGTCTTCCAGCACGGACAGGGTCTGGAAAAATGAGCTTATTTCATGGCCGTTGGCGGGGGCGAGGTGGAGGACAGACATGAGGCCCTTCTAAAGTGAAGGTGTGTCACAGAGCAGAGAGACAGCCAACTCCTTGCTTCTTAGAGAGGGAGGAGGCATCAGGGAACATGTGCCACTTTGCCCGCAGCTCAGAATGTGCCAGGGCTTGGGTTACAGCTGCCCCTGGGCAGAGATCTTACTGTGCTGACTGATCTGCCACCGTGATGGCAGATCTGTCCTCTTGGCGGGTGCTGGTCTTGACTAGTTCTGCCCACAGCCTCCCGTCTCTCACTCCCTAGCTCATGACCATGAGTCCTGCTGGTCTCACTGGTTCCCTGCAGCTGCCCCTTGCTGGCACCAGGCCTGCCAGCTTCCTTCCTCACACTGGCTTCACCACTTGTAGCCAGCCTGCTCTCCTGCCGGGCACTGCGGGAGGCACTGGAGAGAAAACCATGAGGTGGCCTTTAGTGGCTCAGACAGATGGAGGATGCGGGACACTAGCACACTGGGGGAGAAGGCGAGATGCTGTGGGGACCGGGAAGCAGAGGAGGAGAGGCAACAGGAAGGGTGGTCAGGGGTGGCCTCACTGACTTGGTGACACCTCGGCAGACATTAGCTGTGGAGGGGGGTCTTCATGCACATCCCGGGAAGAACACCTCAGGCCACTGGAGGTGCAAGAGCAAGCATCCCTGGGCTCCGCTGGGAAGGACAAAGGAAGGGCAAGGAGGAGGGTGTCCTGTGTGACTAGAGCTGGGGACTTGAGTGGAGGAGATGAGGGCTGAAGGGGAGATAACACAGGGGTCTGACCGCTGCTGCCTCTCTGCAGATCGACAATCAGCGCTCCCGTCTCCCTGCCTCCCTGAGTGACGGTCGCCTGCGTGTGTACCAGAGTGGGACACGAGGTGTGATAGAGCTGGACTTTGGGCTGGTGGTCACCTATAACTGGGATTGCCAGCTGACACTAAGCCTGCCCAAGCGCTTCCAAAACCAGGTATGGGGGCTGTGCGGCAACTATAACGGAGACCCTGCCGACGACTTCCTCACACCTGACGGGGAACAGGCTCCGGATGCCTTGGAATTTGCAAATAGCTGGAAGCTGGATGATGGGGACTACCTGTGTGATGACGGCTGCCACACCACTTGCCCCTCCTGCACTGCAGGCCAGACCCAGCACTATAAGGGAGACCGTCTCTGTGGCATGCTAACTCTGTCCACAGGCCCCTTCTCTGCCTGCCACGAATTCCTGGACCCCAAGCCTTTCCTGGAGGACTGTGTGTTTGACCTTTGTGTGACTGGAGGGGAACGCCTCAGCCTGTGCCGGAGCCTTAGCGCCTATGCCCAGGCCTGTGCAGAACTGGGTGTCTCTGTTGGCAACTGGAGGTCGCCAACCAACTGCCGTGAGTAGCACCTAGAATGCGAAGCCCATGGTGAGGGCAGGGAACCCCCTTGCATTTGCTCAATATCTGAGTCATGACTGTGATTCAGCCTGATGCTGGACAATGTCAGAGACACAGGTTGGCCAAGACATCCAAGTCTTGCCAAAGTTGCCTAAGATTGGGACAGACACATCATTGGACAGGGAGAGTTTGGAGAGATTGGGGGTTGAGACAGAGAAGGCATGGGCATGGGTAGGGGAGTAGGAGGGATGGGGACAGGGAGATGATGAGGGAAGCCCCTGGGCCTGGGGAGGACTCTGCTTTCTCTGAGATGGAGGTTGGGGGTAAGGTTCGTGGTCTGATCCTGCATTCCCAGCTCCTCTGGCTGCTGTGAGGAGCAGATTTGGGACAGGAGACCAGGACACCAGGCAGGAGTCTGTTGTGGTTCATGGGCTGTGGAGACAGATTCTGGGTGGCTTTGACTATGAAAGTCACAGGGTTTGCCCACTGACGGGTTGTCCGGGGATGAGATAGAGGAGGCCATTGGGACCTGAGCATCAAGAAAGTATGAGCGCCATTAACTGAGGGGTGTGGAGATCCGAGGAAGCGGCTTTGTCTGGGGGAGCCCCCGCCCTTGCCTGACCCAACGTCTGTCCTTCCACAGCCCTGTCCTGTCCAGCCAACAGCTGCTATGATCCCTGCAGCCCTGCCTGTCCAGCCTCCTGCAACTCAGAAGCTGCCCCGACCAACTGCTCTGACCGCCCTTGTGTGGAGGGCTGCGTGTGCCTTCCAGGCTTTGTGGCCAGTGGTGGCGACTGTGTGCCTGTGTCATCCTGTGGCTGCACCTTCCAGGGCCGCCCCCTGGCCCCAGGTCAGGAAGTGTTTGCTGACGACCTGTGTCGGCAACGCTGCACCTGTGATGCGGCCACCCAGAAGGTGATCTGCAGGGACACATCAGGATGCCCTTCTGGGGAGCGCTGCCGTGTGCTGAACGGCCTCCTGGGTTGCTACCCAGACAACTTTGCCAGCTGCCAGGCATCGGGAGACCCGCACTACGTGAGCTTTGATGGAAGACGCTTCGACTTTATGGGGACCTGCACGTACCTGCTGGTGGGCTCATGCGGCCAGGATGCCGCGCTGCCTGACTTTAAGGTGCTGGTGGAGAATGAACACCGAGGAAGCCAGACTGTGAGCTACACCAGAGCTGTGCGGGTGGTGGCCCGCGGTGTCGAGGTGGCTGTGCGCAGGGAGTACCCCGGAAGAGTGCTGGTGAGCGCCCCAGGGTAGGGAATTGGGGGTGGGTGTGAATGCCCTGGAAGGTTAGTGGCTGCAATTGGGGTGGAAGGGGCTGATTTTTAAAAAAATCTTGTGGTTAAAGAGGAGGCCCAGGAGCCAGGCAGCGCCATCTCTCCTCAGCTCTGACTCTCTGTAGCCTTTGCGTTTTCCTCTGAGAAAGGATGGGGAAAAGAGAGGCTTCATCCTGGAGCAGCAGCAGCAGCCATTGGCTGGGGAGTTGTGGAGCTCTGATGACCTCATGTCTGCCTTGGTGCCCGTGAAGTGCCCAGGAGATGGTGGTGGTTGCTGACTGTCTTCTGAAACTTGAGAGTTGTAGACTTGTGCATTTTCTGGAAGATGGTGGATCATAGAGCGGATGGCATATGGATGCCGGTATCTAGCTGCATGTGCTTGTTGGAGGATAACCCAGAGCCTCACTGGCCTCTGGGAGCAAGATGGAGCACCTCCAACAGTGTCGACAGTGTCAGGGCGGCCTTCAGAAGGGCCCAGCCCCACCGAGAGTAGAGAAGCACTCACTTTCTCTGTAGACACCAGAGGGGAACTGAGAAGCGGGGCGCCGGGTGTCCACACGATGGCTGACACAATACAGAAGTAAGGGCACTAGCTGGAGTCTGGCCCATCCCCTGGGTCGAGGAATAGAAACATTGGAAGTGGTTGACAGAGAGAACTTCCTGTGCTCCAGGTCCCATGTACCCCTCACACGCTTTCACTCCTAGTCTCCAAAGCAATCTTAGAGCGAAGGAAATGGTGCCCATAAGTAAGTACAGGGGCTCCAGATAAGGAGAGGGAATAATTATTCATCAGTACTTGTTCTCTCACCTCTCTGACATGGCATTTGCCCAAGGCTTGTCTCCGAATACCTAACACACATCACGTTACCACTAACTTCAGTGGGCTAAAGGAACAGTACGTGTTCATTCACCTCCTCTCCACAGCAAGCAAGGAAAATAGTAGTTCAACTTTGGCTGAAAAAACAAAAAACTGAAACACAGAGAGGTTATGTTGTATGAATCCTAAATGGTCTTATAATAAAAACCCAGAGCCAGATGTTGGGGTAAATGCTGAAAGATCAGAGGAAACAAAGGAATAAAGCAAGCCACGTCTCACCTCACCGACTCCACGAATCCTCAGACTGAATGACCCTGAGTCCCCAGCCGAAATGCCTCGGGTCCTGTCTCCTGCCTTAGATGCCTGTCTCTGCCCAGCCCCTTCACTTCCTATCCCAACCCTCCTAGTGCTGGGATTAATGGCGTGGGTGCTTCCCAAATACTGGGATTGAAGGTGTGTGCCACCACTGCCTGGCTCTGTTTCTCTCCTAGACTAGATCAATCTCATGTAGCCCAGTGTGGCCTTGAACTCACAGAGATCCAGACAGATCTCTGCCTCCTGAGTGCTAGGATTTGAGTTGTGTGCCACCACTGCCTGACCTCTGTGTTTAATTCTGTGGCTGGCTCTGTCCTCTGATCTTCAGGCAAGCTTTATTTCTTAGATTAAAAACGTCAGCACAAGGTTAAGTCACCTACTGAGACACAGTTGTGTGATACTGAGAAGACCTGAGTGAGTTTGAGATACCCACGAGCTAGAATTTGGAACCCTGCTGTTTTGCTCAGGAATTCATACTTTGAAAAATGATTTTATTATTTTTAACTGAGGGGCATGGGTTGTGAACCTGCGTGGCAGAGGACCCAGAAGTGTGGGATCCCTCTGGGCTGGAGTTACAGGCAATGTGCTACCCACCATGCATGCTGGGAACTGAAGTCAGTCCTTGAGTCCTCTGTAAAAGCAGTCCATGCTGCTAACTACTGAGCTACCTCTCCAGCCTGCCGGAGTTTATTAGGCAAGACGAGGAACGTAAAGCTGGAGCAGGTGACGAGCAGCAAGGATGCTAATGGAGCTTGAGTGGAGAGATCAGAGACAGCGAGCAAAGAGATGGGGCTAGCTATAACCAAGCCTTTGAAATCCGGTACGGCCTGGAGAACAGGGAAGACACCACCAGGCCAATGGAGGCATCTTCCAGGCAGACGGGAGATCAGCTAGGAAGCCTGAGGCTGGGTCGTCTCGAAGAGACTAGAGTAGCACTGAGATGAAGAGAGCATTCCTGTGAGGAACACTGGAGATGGCATACAGAGGCAGGAGGAACTGTGGGTCAGAAAGGTGGGCATGAGTGGGCCAAGTGGGTAGAGAGCTTAGTTTTGAGAGGACTATACAGGAGACCTTTGCTACTGTTTGAGAACTGGGATGTGGAAGCGAATGAAAATGTCGCAAGCTGGGGTACAGCAAGTACAGGAGCCTCACGTCCGGACTGAGCTCTGTGAGTTCCAGTCCACGCATGGTTGGAGATGCAGGGGCAGGGCTGTGCTGGGAGACTGACGAGGGAACATTAGGACTCAGATCATCTAGATCATTTGAGGCCGCCATGAGAGGCTTGGCAGTGAAAAGCTGGCATGCAGAGAGCAGGCTGGAATGTGGTGAGTGCTGTTCCAGAAAAGACTCAGAGGAGGTAAGGGCTGGAAAGTCAGAGACAATAGAGGCTGAGTAATGATGGGTAAGGCGCTGGCAGGGCCGAGGTCTCGCTGGCAGGCCGTGTGAGAGGTCTGACCTGCAGACAAGCCCAGAAGGATAAAGCAAAAGCAGCAGGCTTGGTGGATGGTGTTTAGGCCGGGTGCAAAGCCCTTGGGGCTAGACTAAACGGGAAAGCTACCCGGTGGGTTAGTCACTCTTCTTTCCGTGCCCAATGCCTGACATGAAGTAACGCAAGGAGGGATTCGTTTTGGCCCGTGGATACGGTACAGTGTGGTAGGAAGACAGGGCTACTGGCCCCATACTAACTGGATGTGAGGAGAGGTCCGCTCACATCTCAGTGGGCCAGAAAGCAGAGAGAGGTCAGTGGGCTATATCCTGTAAAACGTTCCTCCCAGCTTTGTCCTTCTCTAAGCTTGGCCCACTTCTTAAAGGTTCCAGAGCCTCCCAATGCAGCACCATCAGCTCTGGATGGTGTTCAAACACGTGCGCCTGCCGGGTACCAGGGAGACAGGTGAGGCCGGCTTTGAAAGCAGGAGAGACTTGGATCTCAGTTTAGAAGATAAGGAGCACTGGGTGATGTGCTAGGCAGAGGGAATGGCCGTTGTGAAGCCGTGAGGTGGATCCAGGGAGGGTGGGGTGGCTGGAGCCAGTTGAGTGAAAGCACGAATACACTGACCTGTTGTTCTTCCCGCGTCTCTACCCAGGTGGACGGCGTCCTTCAGTACCTGCCCTTCCAGGCTGCAGGCGGGCAAGTTCAGGTGTTCCGCCAGGGCAATGATGCTATCGTGCGCACAGACTTTGGCTTGACTGTTACCTACAACTGGGATGCTCATGTGACTGCCAAGGTGCCCAGTAGCTATGCTAAAGCTGTGTGTGGGCTCTGTGGGAACTTTAATGGGGACCCATCTGATGACCTGGCTCTGAGGGGTGGAGGCCAAGCTACCAGCGCACTGGACTTTGGAAACAGCTGGCAGGAGGAGGTTATACCTGGCTGTGCAGCAACTGATCCTGGCGACTGTCCCCAATTGGACTCCCTTGTGGCCCAGCAACAACAAAGCAAAAAGGAATGTGGGATCCTTGCTGATCCTGAGGGTCCCTTCAGGGAGTGTCACAAGTTGCTGGACCCCCAGGGTGCTCTACGTGACTGTGTCTATGACCTCTGCCTGCTGCCCGGTCAGCCCAAGCCACTGTGTGATGCCCTGGCTGCATATGCTGCTGCATGCCAGGCTGCTGGGGGCACTGTGCATCCCTGGAGGAGTGAGACGCTTTGCCGTGAGTACCAAGGGTGGCGACCTGGGGTTGGGTCTGATGTTTGTTCATTAACATACGAGTGGCATCGTTTAATCCTTATGGTGCCTGGTGAGGAAGGTACTGTGATGATACCATGGAAGAGTACCAACTTGCAGCTACATGCCTGCACTCAAGACAGCTAGGAAGTCACAACAGCATGCAATGACTCTGGGGACTGAGCATGTATGGTGATCTCAAGTCAGATTGCCAGCGTCAGTGGTCAGTCAGGGAGAAGCAGTGTGCTGCATTTAGAATGAGCCTGGACCCCTCTGCAGTTGTCCGTGGTCCCATCTCCACACTTAACCCATGCAGGTCTCTGCTTCAGATGTGGGTGCGGGAAGGGCTGGCAAGCAGTTTAGCTTGTCTTTTGCAGAGATTTGGAAAGCCATGTACCCATGTCCTGAGTTTTAAACTTGACTTGAGGATGCCCTATACTGCACATGTTTAGTGGTGTACATTAACATGCAGCTTGACTAGCTTCCAGCATGAGGCCAAACTGTGTAAATGCCGCCAGGTTCTCTGCCCTGGGAGGAGGATTTGAACTCTATGAGTGGAGTATGCACCTCTAGCTGCTCCATCTCAAGTTAATCGCAAACACTGAAACTCCCAGCAAGTGGTAATCTTTGACCTTTAAGAACCTTTCATTGTGAGAAAAGTTGAACCTACCTCAAAGCATGCTAGGACAGTAGACCCTTTATGTCCATCATCCATTCCACAAAGATCAACATGGTATTGTATTTAAAACCACTATTACAGTATTTGTGTGGTGGGTGGGTGTGCGCGTGCATGCGTGTGCGTGTGCGTGTGTGTGTGCGCGCGTGTGTCTGTGTATGTTTGTATGGTGTGTGTGTGTAATGTGGTGTGTGTATGTGTGTGTCTGTGTGGTGTGTGTGTATGTTTGTATGGTGTGTGTGTGTGTAGTGTGGTATGTGTATGTGTGTGTGTAGTGTGGTGTGTCTGTGTGGTATGTCTCTGTGTGTGTGTCTGTGTGGTGTGGGTGTGTGTGGTGTGTGTATATGTGTGTGTGTGTAAGCCACGAGCCATGGGGCAAGCTATAGATTCATAGAAATGGCTTAATTTAAGCTATAAGAACAGTTAGCAAGAAGCCTGCCACGGCCATACAGTCTGTAAGCAATGTAAGTCTCTGTGTTTACTTGGTTGGGTCTGAGTGGCTGTGGGACTGGCGGGTGACAGAGATTTGTCCTGACTGTGGGCCAGGCAGGAAAACTCTAGGTACATGTGTCTGTGTAGTGTGTGTGTGGTGTGTCTGTGTATGTTTGTATGGTGTGTGTGTATGGTGTGTATGTGTGTGTCTGTATGGTGTGTGTATGGCGTGTCTCTGTGTGTCTGTCTAATGTGTGTGTGGTGTGTGTGTGTCTGTGTATGTACATCTATAAAATGAAAGCTACTGCTGGAGAATGGTGGAATGCTTTGCTTGAAAGTCAGAGGTTCTGAGTTAGAAGAAAATGCAAGAAGCCGGAGGAGAGGGGCAGGAGGGAGGGAGAGGGGTGAAAAGGAAAGACACATCCACAGATACACTGCAGAGATTACTCACACGTACATGGGCATGCATGTTTAAAACATGCATACACAAAGTTTATACTCAACTTGGACAGCCGTTAGTCACCAATTCCAGTACTATTAGAACAAATATTAATTGACAGGATCTAATCAAATGTGATAGAAATTGTTCTTCTGACCCACTGAACGTACAGACACCTTGCAGCTGGGTCCCTTGCTTGTGTGTAAACTGGGGGCATCCACTGTGTCCCTTTGAAAGAGTTAGTGATCCCGACGGCCCTCTCTCTGCAGCCCTGGCCTGCCCACCTCACAGCCACTATGAGCCGTGTTCCTACGGATGCCCGCTGTCCTGTGGAGACCTGCCAGTGTCCCAAGGCTGTGGCACAGAATGCCGAGAGAGCTGTGTCTGTGATGAGGGCTATGCCCTCAGTGGTGAGTCTTGTGTGCCTCTGGCCTCCTGCGGCTGTGTACACCAGGGCACGTACCACCCACCAGGAGAAACCTTCTACCCTGGGCCTGGATGCGATTCTCTTTGCCACTGCCAGGAAGGTGGCCTGGTTACCTGTGAGCCCTCATCCTGTGGCCCACATGAGGCTTGCCAACCATCCAATGGAGTCCTGGGCTGTGTGGCTGTGGGCACTACCACCTGCCAGGCATCAGGAGATCCTCATTACATCACCTTTGACGGCCGCCGCTTTGACTTCATGGGCACCTGTGTGTATGTGCTAGCGCAGACTTGTGGAACCCGGCCCGGCCTACACGAGTTCACTGTCCTGCAGGAGAATGAGGCCTGGGGCAACGGGCAAGTCAGTGTGACCAAGGCCATCACAGTCCTGGTGGCCAACCACACCCTGCGACTGGAGCAGAATCAGTGGAAGGTCAAGGTGAGAGCAGAGGCAGAGAATGGATGGAGGCCCCCGAGTGGGGAGAGTATGCAGAGCTCCTGGAGAAAATGGCAAAATTAGGGGAGGTACTGTGGAAAGGCCAGAGAGAGGATGCTAGGAACTGGGGACCTTTTCCAATATGGCTAGAACTCTTCTTCTGTCCCACTGACTCTCTTCCTTCCCCTGCCCTCCCCTGCCCTCCCCTCTCCTCTCCTCCTCTTCCCTCCCCTCCCCTCTCCTCCCCTCCCCTCCCCTCCCCTCCCTTCTTCTCCCCTCCCCTCTTCTTCCCTCCCCTCCCCTTCCCTCCTCTCCCCTTCCCTTCTCTCTCCTCTCCTCCCTTCCCCTCCTCTCCCTTCTTGTCCTCCTCCCTCCCTTCCCTCCCCTCCCCTTCCTTCCCTCCCTCCCCTCCTCTCGCTTCTTGTCCTCCTCCCTCCCCTTCCCTCCCCTCTCCTCCCCTCCCCTCTCCTCCCCTCCCCTCCCCTCTCCTCATAGGACACTTGTCATTGGACTTGGAGTCCAGGCTGATCTATGATTATCTCACTTCAAGACAATAACTCTAATTACATCTGTTGATCTTTCTCCAAATATGGTTGCTTTCTGAGCTTCTTGGTAGACTTATGTTTTTATTTATTTCTCTGTGTGTGCACACGTGCATGTAAGTGACCACGGAGGACAGAAGGGACATCAGGTCTGCTGGCGGAGTTACAGGAGATGGGAGCTGCTGGATGTGGGTGCTGTGGTCTGAACCCTGGCCCTCTGACAGAGCAGTGGATGCTCTTAACTGCTGACCCAGCTCTCCAGCTTCTGGGTAGACCTGCCTTTTGGAAACCACCTTTCCACCCACTATAAGACACTATTATTATACATATTTTACAAATATGGAAACTGAGGCCTAGAGAAATGAGGTCACATGGACTTCAGTGTCAGGTAGGAACATTCAGGGACTGACTGCCTCTGAAGCTTGCCATTCCCTGCCTTCCAGGTGAACGGCGTGGACATGAAGTTGCCTGTGGTGCTGGATGGGGGCAAGATCCGTGTCTCCCAACATGGGTCTGATGTTGTGATTGAAACTGATTTTGGCCTGCGTGTGGTCTATGACCTCGTGTACTATGTGCGGGTCACCATCCCAGGCAACTACTACCAGCAGATGTGTGGTCTGTGTGGAGACTACAATGGGGACTCCAAGGATGATTTCCAGAAGCCAGATGGCTCACAGGCAGCCAACCCGAGTGACTTTGGTAACTCCTGGGAGGAAGCTGTGCCGGACTCCCCCTGTGCACCAGTGCCTCCCTGCACAGGGGACGACTGTGGCACTGAATGCAGCCCTGAGCTGCAGGATAAGTACCATGGGGTGCAGTTCTGCGGGCTGCTCACCAGTCCCACGGGGCCACTGGCTGCCTGCCACAAGCTGCTGGACCCCCAGGGTCCCTTGGAAGACTGTGTCTTTGATCTCTGCCTGGGTGGCGGGAACCTGAGCATTCTCTGCAACAACATCCATGCCTACGTGAGCGCCTGCCAGGCAGCTGGGGGAAAAGTGGAGCCATGGAGGACTGAAACTTTCTGTCGTGAGTTACAGGACATTGAGGGGTGGGGAGCGGGGAGGTTGGCGTAGAGAAGTAGACTCCCCAGCCCCACCCTGCACGCTGATCAGCATTTTCTTCTCACAGCAATGGAGTGCCCCCCTCACAGCCACTATGAGGTCTGTGCAGACACCTGCTCCCTGGGCTGCTGGGCTCTCAGTACCCCACAGCAGTGCCCAGAAGTGTGTGCCGAGGGCTGTGAGTGTGACTCCGGCTTTCTGTACAACGGCAAAGCCTGTGTGCCCATCCAGGAATGTGGCTGCTACCACAATGGGGTCTACTATGAGGTAAGGACCCAGCCATCTCACAGAGCCCAGGGCCTCCTCTGGGCTCCCCCTCCCCACTGCTCATCAGCACTGTAGCCTCCCCCCATTCAGTCTCTTGAACGTCTATCTCTGTGTTCACCTCCATCCCCCGCAACCCTGCTGTGGTCCACTTGTCCTTTCCAAGGCCCCACTTCGCTTCCTTTGCTATACCCTCCCCACAACTGTGGAAAGATCTTTTAAAACATGATCGTGGGTCCCGAAGTTTTCAATCCTTCACTGCCTCCCCAGATCAACTCACCTCTGAATCCCAGATCTGAGCAGAAGTGTTCTTCCAGGTCACGGGATGAGATCGTTTGTTACGCCGGCTGCTCCCTCCCTCTGCTTCCCCATTCTCTCCCACAGGGGACCCTTGGGCTCCAGCGTGTGTTTGCTCAATCTGTCTCCTTGCAGGAGTGAGGAGTCTGAGGACAGTGCTCCCTCTGTGAATCGCAATAGTCCTGGGAGCAGATGTGTGCATGGTGCTTATCATGAACTTATTTATTATGTCTGTACACCACACACACACACACACACACACACACACACACACTCATATTGTGGGAATTCTCAAATGTGCATTTGTTGAGAGAATACTGGAAGGAATCACTATACTCCTTTTCATCACTTAGCTTCAGAAACAATCAGCTTTCCCCCCAAGCCTAGCTTCATCTTTACTCACTTTTCCAAACCAGTCTGCATGATTGGAGAGGTCCTTCTGTGGTTGCATCTCTACTTTACACATGCTATGAACTCAGTTCTACCTCCTCGGATTGGTCCCGTTCCTAGCTGACCCTCACAGATGAGGACGCTGAGGGATAAGGAAGTTAAGAGTGTTGTCCCACCCCACGGCTGGGAAACGGTGCAACAGGCTCAACTGGGCAACGCCCCCTAACTTTTGCTCTGAATGACTGACGACTTAACTCTGCCCCCCTAACTTTTGCTCTGACTGACTGACGACTTAACTCTGCTCCCCTAACTTTTGCTCTGACTGACTGACGACTTAACTCTGCCCCCCAACTTTTGCTCTGAATGACTGACGACTTAACTCTGCCCCCCTAACTTTTGCTCTGACTGACTGACGACTTAACTCTGCTCCCCTAACTTTTGCTCTGACTGACTGACGACTTAACTCTGCCCCCCAACTTTTGCTCTGAATGACTGACGACTTAACTCTGCCCCCCTAACTTTTGCTCTGACTGACGACTTAACTCTGCCCCCCTAACTTTTGCTCTGACTGACTGACGACTTAACTCTGCTCCCCTAACTTTTGCTCTGACTGACGACTTAACTCTGCCCCCCTAACTTTTGCTCTGACTGACGACTTAACTCTGCCCCCCTAACTTTTGCTCTGACTGACTGACGACTTAACTCTGCCCCCCTAACTTTTGCTCTGACTGACGACTTAACTCTGCCCCCCTAACTTTTGCTCTGACTGACGACTTAACTCTGCCCCCCTAACTTTTGCTCTGACTGACTGACTACTTAGCTCTGCTCCCCTAACTTTTGCTCTGACTGACTGACGACTTAACTCTGCTCCCCTAACTTTTGCTCTGACTGACTACTTAACTCTGCTCCCCTAACAAGCAGCGGCAATTCAGTGCACATTTTGGAAAGAATGGGTGAATAAATGAATGAAAATTAATGAAGAAATGAGTGAGTTGGGCCTCAAAGTCACACTGGGCATCTCTTCCACTGACAATGGACCACACTGCTTAGAGCTGCCCCCAACCCTCTGTGCCTGGAACGCTGGGGACACCAGAGTCAGCACCCCCCCCTCTGGTTACTGATGGCATGCTCTCTGTCCCCACAGCCAGAGGAGTCAGTTCTCATTGAAAACTGCCAGCAGCAGTGTGTGTGCCACCCAGGAGAAGGCATGGTGTGCCAGGATCACAGCTGCAAGCCAGGACAGGTGTGCGAGCCCTCAGGAGGCATCCTGACCTGCGTCACCAAAGGTGCTGGGCAAGGGGGGCTGGGCTGGTGTGGGGGACACAGGTCAGGGGCTAGGAGCCAAAGGTGACATCATTTCATGGTGAGAGGTGCTGAGGGCTGTGGATTGAGGTATCAGACCTTGGACTGGGATTCCAGGAGCCAAGGGAAGAGGTCATCCAGTCTGGGTGTCAGGGAATCTTAAGGCATTTGAGGAAACTTCAGGGCAAGATTTCGATGGTGGATGTCAAAGGCCCAGAGGACTGCAGGGCTGGTGAACTTTTTCTCAAGGGCCCTATGGTAAACACTTAAGCTTGCAGGCCACAGAGCTTTAAGCACAACTTGTAATATCAGCCCTTAAGATATAAAGCGACCAGTGTGTGGAGGGGCAGAGCGACAGGCAACACAGCTGTATTTGCAACAGCATGTACCAGGTGGCCCGGCTTCCTGCCCACTGGCTCATTGGACTGGGTTGGGGCTTTGGACACCACCATTAAAGGGCAGTTAGGAGAAATTCATCATTTTAACTTCCATTTCCCTGATGACCAAGGACACTGAACTCTTGTGTATTTGCTGGGAAAGCAGAGCTCAGCAGTCTCCTAGAACACAGGGGTACTGGGCCCAGGCAGAGCCTTTCGAGTGGTTCTTCAGAATTTCTAAGGGTTCTGTCTTGGAGGATTCCTAATTTAAGGCTGGAACATAGGCCTCCCTTGAGTTGATTTCCTAAAATGAGGGGCAGAGAATCCCGGAGGAGTGAATAGTAGGAACTGGTAACTGGAAGGCTGGGCTGAGACTCCCAGAGTGAGGAACAGGACAGGAGAGTCCTGTCAGGAGAGGGATGCCACCTCTTTATCCCGATGGGGAAAGCTTTAGGCACTGAATGATTTGTGTGTTCGGGTGAGATTCAGGGGAGAGGATTTGCCTGGCATACACAGAGCATATAGAAGCACTGCTTTTTCCTTTCCTTTCTTCTGTTGTTTGCTGGTTGGTTGGTTGGCTTTTGTTGTTTGTTTGTTTGTTTGTTTTGAGACATGTTTCTTTGTGTAATCCTGACTGTCCTGGTAGACCAGGCTGGCCTCGAACTCACAGAGATCCACCTGGCTCTGCCTCCCGAGTGCTGGGGTTAAAGGCATGCGCCACTGCCCTGCCCCCCCCCCCCCCCCGCAGCACTGCTTTCTTTATATCTACATTTTACTAACATGTGTCAGTTACAGAAAGGAGGAGGGTTTGTGATTTCATTCCAGACAGCCTTTCATTACTGTTACTCCTCTTCCCTTTCCTTCCCCTTCTCTATCGGCCCCCACCCCCACTTTCAAGTTTCACATCCTTTTTCCTTCCTAACTTCTACATGTGAGAGAAGACTTACACTCATGATGTCATTGACCTCCAGTTCTCTCCATTTTCCTGCAAGTGACATAATCACATTCTTTATGACTGAGTATAGCTCCTTTGGGTGTATGTACCTCATTTCGTACAACACATATCCTCTTGGTTGATGGGCAACTACACCGATCCCATGATATGGCCGTTTTGAACTGTGCCATCACAAACATGGATGTGCAGGAGACTCTCTTGTATGGTTTCTTGGACTCCTTTTGGTACGTACCCAGGAGTGGTGGAGCTGGGTCCTAGTTTGGGTTTTACTAGGAACTTCATACTGATGTCTACAGTGGCTACATCAGTTGAGGTTGCTCCTAGCAGCTGCTTGCTTCCTGATGATGGGCGTTCTGACTGGGCTGACATGCTGATTATTTGTGTCCTTCCTTTGAAGAGTGCCTGTCCATTTCCTGCTCACTGGTTTACTTACTCTTTTGTTTTAATATGGTTTTTTGTTGTTGTTGTTCTTTATATGGTCTGGATGAGAAAGAGAAAACTTACTTGACCAAAGATAGTGAATTAAAAAGTAGAGAAAAAGAAAAGAGGACTAAAAATTAAGGGTTAGGACTAGAGAGATGGCTCGGTGGTTAAGAGCACTGGCTGGTCTCTCAGAGACTCTGGGTTCAGCTTCCAGCACCCACATGGCTGCTGGAGAGAGAAAGAGAGACCCAGAGACAGACAGACAGAGTTTTGTTGTTTGTTCACCACTGAGACTTGAGCATGTTTCCGACACCGCCCACCTCAGAGGCGGCTGCTCTTCTGTCGCCCTGGTCATTCCTCGGAAAGGATAGAATTTAGAGTGTGGGAGCGGTCCACCACCTTCCCTTCAAGTCGCACTTCTAAAGGGGACTGACTGCTTTCACTGGAACCCCACTAATCCCAAACGCTGCTGCGGGATTTAGAAGGCTTCCACCCTCAGCCTGCCTCAGACCGGGTGGCAGAGGATCGTGCAGGGCTGGAGATGCAGATGTGAACCTCCATCCCCCGAAGTGCTGGTGAAACTCAGCTGGAAGCAGCCACCTAGTGTGTCTGGTGACTAGCTAGAGATCCTGTGTGTCTGGTGACTAGCTAGAGATCCTGTGTGTCTGGTGACTAGCTAGAGATCCTGTGTGTCTGGTGACTAGCTAGAGATCCTGGTGTGTCTGGTGACTAGCTAGAGATCCTGGTGTGTCTGGTGACTAGCTAGAGATCCTGGTGTGTCTATCTGGTGACTAGCTAGAGATCCTGGTGTGTCTGTCTGGTGACTAGCTAGAGATCCTGGTGTGTCTGGTGACTAGCTAGAGATGCTAGTGTGTCTGGTGACTAGCTAGAGATCCTGGTGTGTCTGGTGACTAGCTAGAGATCCTGGTGTGTCTGGTGACTAGCTAGAGATCCTGTGTGTCTGGTGACTAGCTAGAGGTCCTGGTGTGTCTGGTGACTAGCTAGAGATCCTGGTGTGTCTGGTGACTAGCTAGAGGTCCTGGTGTGTCTGGTGACTAGCTAGAGATCCTGGTGTGTCTGGTGACTAGCTAGAGATCCTGGTGTGTCTGGTGACTAGCTAGAGTCCTGGTGTGTCTGGTGACTAGCTAGAGATCCTGGTGTGTCTGGTGACTAGCTAGAGGTCCTGGTGTGTCTGGTGACTAGCTAGAGATCCTGGTGTGTCTATCTGGTGACTAGCTAGAGATCCTGGTGTGTCTGTCTGGTGACTAGCTAGAGATCCTGGTGTGTCTGGTGACTAGCTAGAGATCCTGGTGTGTCTGGTGACTAGCTAGAGATCCTGGTGTGTCTGGTGACTAGCTAGAGATCCTGGTGTGTCTGGTGACTAGCTAGAGATGCTAGTGTGTCTGGTGACTAGCTAGAGGTCCTGGTGTGTCTGGTGACTAGCTAGAGGTCCTGGTGTGTCTGGTGACTAGCTAGAGGTCCTGGTGTGTCTGGTGACTAGCTAGAGATCCCGTGTCCACCTGCCACAGGCCCCACAGCTCAGCAGCAGCAGCAGCAGCCCCTGGAAGAGCAGAGCAGGTTGTCAGGACAGGGGCCTCTCCCAAGACTCCCTAGCGCCCTCTGCTGACAAAGCTTCCAGGCTGATTTAGAACAGGAAACAGAGGAGCAAGTTTGAAGGCTGGATGCCTGGACACAAAGCTGGGGCCGCAGAGAGAGTGACATAAGCGGGGTCTTGAAGAAAAAGGACAAGCCCGCAGAAATGAGACTCCTGGGCTGCATGTGACACTCAGGAATGGAGCTTTGCACTGTGGGATAGCCAAGCTGAGAGACTTAGATGTGGGGACCACAGGCATAAGATATGAAATTCTTGGACCCCTAGAGCTGGCTTCTCGGGTCCTGGCCTGACACACAGCACTTCAGGGCCTAGGCTTAGGTGTCAGGACACTGAGATCTGATCACACCTACAGCAACAATCAGAGCTGATATCCCTAGCACAGACTTGGACGGATGCTGGGGGCAGTCGTGCTGGTGGTGGGCAGCCCTCAATGTTCTCTTCTCCTCTCGCCACAGACCCATGCCATGGTGTCACTTGCCGGCCACAGGAGACGTGCAAGGTTCAAGGCGGTCAGGGCGTGTGTGTGCCCAACTACAATTCCACATGCTGGCTGTGGGGAGACCCTCACTACCACTCCTTCGATGGTTGGAACTTCGACTTCCAGGGAACCTGCAGCTACCTGCTGGCCGGAACTCACTGTCCCGGGGTCAGTGCCGAGGGCCTGACTCCATTTACTGTCACAACCAAGAACGAGAACCGGGGCAACCCTACTGTGTCCTACGTGAGACTGGTCACTGTGACCACGCTCAATGTCAACATTTCCATCCACAAGAATGAGATCGGCAAAGTCCGGGTATGTTAAACATGATGGTCCCAGGAACACCCTGGGGGGGGAGGCCAAATGAACCCTGGTATGATTAGCAGTATTAGGAGCTGAAAAGTGTCAGTTTTCATACAGACATTAACCACGTGGGGAGACATCACAGGAAATTAAGCATAGCCCTCTGCTAACAGCTCAAAGTAGACCCACGATGTCTGCCTTCATTTAGACTAGTGGTTCTCAACCTTCCTAATGCTGTGACCCTTTAATATAGTTCCTCATATCGTGGTGATCCCAACCATAGAATTATTTTCTTTGCTACTTCATAACTGTAATTTTGCTACTGTTATGAATCATAATGTAAATATCTGTGTTTTCCGATGGTCTTAGGTGACCCCTGTGAAAGAGTCATTTGACCCTCCCCCCCAAAGGGGTCACGACCATATGTTGAAAACTGCTGGTATAGACCTAGATTTGAGCCCAGGGTGTCTTCTGCTGGAGGGAGACATCTAGAACAGAAATTCACAGAGGAGAAGGACAGTGGGAAAGGAAGCTGACCCCACTGAACTCCCTCTCTCCCCAGGTGAATGGCGTTCTGCAGGCCTTGCCTGTCTACCTGGCTGGTGGGCAGATTTCAGTGCTTCACGGAGGCTCCAAGGCTGTGCTGGTGACTGACTTCGGGCTTCAGGTCACCTACGACTGGAACTGGAGGGTGGAGGTCACGCTGCCCAGCAGCTACCATGGTGCAGTGTGTGGGCTCTGTGGAAACATGGACAAAAACCCCCAAAATGACCTAGTGTTCCCTAACGGCACAGTGGCACCCTCAATACCCACCTGGGGCGGCAGCTGGCAGATTCCAGGGTGGGACCCTCTCTGCTGGAATGAATGTCAGGGTTCCTGTCCAATGTGCCCAGAGGACCAAGTGGAGAAGTATGAGGGTCCTGGCTACTGTGGACCTCTGGCTCCTGGCACAGTGGGCCCCTTCGCCAGCTGCCATGCCCATGTGCCTCCTGAAAGTTTCTTCAAGGGCTGTGTGCTGGATGTCTGTCTGGGCGGTGGCATCAAAGACATACTTTGCCAGGCACTGGCCACCTATGCTGCTGCCTGCCAGGCTGCTGGCATCGAAATCAAGGACTGGAGGACTCAGGCAGGCTGTGGTGAGTGGTGGGGACCAGGGTGGGCTGGCTCCACTCCCACCGTTTGGGGTCTTTCTGCTGGCTTCTGCTTGTCTCTGTCTCCCGGCTTGCTACGGGCCACAGGAATATAAGAACTCAGCTGGTTATGACAAAACCACTACCTGGAGAGATCAAGGAATTCCTCCAGAGGAAGCCAATTCCAAGGAGCTTTTGATGTTATTTGGCTTATTATATATCAGCAGTCTTCTGTTATGAAAATCATGTGTGCCTTCATAGCTTTCCCAATCCATTCTTTCCTAAGAATTGCTAGCAGTGTGGACTGATCACTATTTGGACATATACGTTCGAGGTATTTGGAGAACAGCCTCAGGAAAGGCTTCCTGCCCCCTAGCCCATCCATTTTTTGCCTTTCAGCACTGGAATCAGAAATCTCCCTTAGCCACATTCAATGACTAACAGGAATAACAGTCCAAACCACCACATAATAAGTCTCCTGATATTAAGGGAAATTCCACATGGAGACATCGCCTAGGTCAGGTGGACCTTAAGTAATAGCTTCGCACAATTCAGCTCGGACCCTCCCTTTTTTATACCCTTACTAACTTTATAGACCTCTAATTCCTTACCTAACCACTTCTAGGAATATTTAAATAACTTTCTGCGCTGACAGCTGTGCTCAGCCAGAACCCCAGTTCAAGCATCCGGCCAGGTCCACCCCCAGGCGGAGGAAAGTACCTTATCAGAGACACCTCTGTACTCTCTAAGAACAGACTTAAGCGTCCAGACTACCCATTTGAGAAGGCCTGGCAGATGTGCCAATTATGCTTAACTTTCTCCATTCCAAAGTCTTATCTCTAGCTTTAGATCCACCCTTAACAATTAACTCAGAATAAAGGGTCCCAACTTACAGGTGCATCCAGCTGTGATGGAAATTGACTAGCCAAGTTGCCTAGCAATGGAGCACACTCACCAGAAACAGTGGGAACAGAAACAGCTTGAGAGATAGGGGTCAAAGGGATAAAAAGGCAGTTGTATTTTCAGATAAGGACTTAGGGGTATAAGGAGACAGAGAGGAAGAGAGGAGTGGAGAACTTGAGGACAGAGAACTGAGAGGGATAAGGAGGATTTTGACCAGAGAGAACATGTGGACGAGATGGAAGATGAGGAAGAGTCAGATGGGTAAGTACTAGCTGGGTAAGAATGAGATGAAAAGGACCTAGATGAGGCAGAATTAAGATGAGAGAATTAAGATAGAACTTAGAGGGAACAGTAGATAAAGGTAGAGAGAAATCAGGCAAGAAAGGAGCTAGGCATGAGAGCAGAACTGAAGCTGTGTAGATAGGATTTTATCCCAGATAAATCAAAGCAAGTGGACTAAAGAGCTTGGTGTACTTAGATTCTCTTCCCGAAAATAATTCTCACAGTTCATAGTTTCTCTCCTGAGCCCCTGGGAAGTATAATATTAAGGCTGGTCCTTTTAATATTATACAAGACAGGCTGCCTCTGTCTGTGACCCCAGCTCATCTCTCTCTCCATCTCACTCCATCTGCTCTACTTTGTCCCAGCTTCCCTCCCTGACGGTCCCCTTCTGTCTCTGTTGATGTCTTTCCCACTGCGTCCCCAGAGACCACTCCAACACCATTCTTCATTTCTCTCTCTCCCTTCATCTACCCACAGAGATCGCCTGCCCTGACAACAGCCACTATGAGCTCTGTGGCCCACCCTGCCCAGCCAGCTGCCCACCCCCTGCACGCCACACAACCCCAGCTGCGTGTGACGGGCCCTGTGTGGAGGGGTGCCAGTGTGACCAGGGCTTTGTGTTGAGTGCTGAGCAGTGTGTTCCCCTGGACGGTGGCTGTGGCTGCTGGGCCAACGGCACATACTATGAACCAGGCACTGAGTTTTGGACTGATGCCACCTGCTCTAAGAGGTGTCACTGTGGACCTGGAGGTGAATCCCTGGTCTGCACATCTGCCAGCTGTGGGCTGGGCGAGGAGTGTGCCTTGTTGCCCTCTGGCCAGCTCGGCTGCCAACCTACAAGCACAGCTGAGTGCCAAGCCTGGGGTGATCCCCATTACATCACTCTAGATGGGCACCGGTTTGACTTCCAAGGCACCTGCGAGTACCTGCTGAGTGCACCCTGCCAAGCGCCACCCACTGGGACTGAATACTTCAATGTCACTGTGATTAATGAGCACAGGGGCAGCCAGGCTGTCAGCTACACCCGCACTGTTACTCTGAACATCTATGGCCTCAGCCTGACCCTTAGCGCCCGCTGGCCCAGGCAGCTGCAGGTGAGTGGGCTGTGGTCCAGGAGCCTCTGCTGTACAGGAGGGATGGGCCGTTCCCCAAAGCACCTTTCCCAGCCTGTGGGAGCAGGGAGGCTGGAAGCAGTGTCTTCCCCAGGCTCCGCCTTCCATTATCCCTCTGTAGGGTGGACTGTCAAAAGTACCTACTTGACGGCAGCACAGAGAACCAGGGAGATGGTGTGAGGGGGTGGTTCACTTCTGTTAATTCAGCTTTCAGAGACTGGGGTCAGAGGGCTGCAGAGACTTGCAGAAGACTAGCCTGCCATACTCATTCCTTGTTACAGGAGGCAACAAACAGAAAATAAACAAAACCAAAAGAGTCCACCACGCCACATCGCATTACCCTAACAATAGCAGGGCAGTAACCTACTTTGAATCCCTATCTTGTAAGTGGTGGAAACATGCAAAACTATCGGTGTGTCTCACCTCTCACTCTCTCCCCGCCCGCCCCGCAGGTGAATGGAGAATTCGTTGCTCTGCCCTTCCATCTGGACCAACGCCTGAGCATTTACCTAAGTGGAGCAGATGTAGTGGTGAACACTGCCTTTGGGCTCTCCCTGGCTTTTGATGGCGACAGCTTCCTGCGCTTGCGCGTGCCTGCAGCCTATGCAGGCGCCCTCTGTGGCCTGTGCGGGAACTACAACAAAAATCCCAACGATGACCTGACCGCAGTAGCCGGGAAACCTGAGGGCTGGAAGGTGGGAGGAACTCCAGGCTGTGACCAGTGCGTGACTGAGCCTTGCCCACAGCCCTGCACACCTGAGCAACAGGAACCCTTCCGTGGCCCCGACGCCTGTGGCATAATCTCGTCCCCCGAAGGCCCGCTGGCACCCTGCCACAGCCTCGTGCCGCCCACACAGTACTTCGAGGCTTGCTTGCTGGATGCCTGCCAGGTTCAGGGCCATCCAGGAGGCCTCTGCCCTGCCATTGCCACCTATGTGGCGGCTTGTCAGGCTGCTGGGGCCCAACTTGGAGAGTGGAGGAAGCCAGACTTCTGTCGTGAGTACTGACCCGTGCAGCTCCCCACAAACAGGGTCTCCCCCAACCCTTCCCAGGGGCTCTAAGACAAGGGTCCTGGTGCTTCAGTGGAGCTCAAGGCCCATCCCCACCACCTGCTGTCAGAGATGCACCCTGGCCCTGATACTGAAAAAACGCCAGTGGGCAGGGAAGGACCTAGCTACACACCCAGAGTCGCAAAGGCTGGGCGCAGACCCCTCTGGGAGCTTCATTTTGCTAGTGGACTTGGATAGGACCCAGTGAGAGTTACTCAGTAAGAAACCCTGTCAGAGGCCAGGTGAGACATGACAGTGACCGAAGCCTCAATGGGGTTGGGACTTCCAGATCAAGGCTGGACTGGCTACCCACTACAGCTCTACATCAAGTCCCATGCCAAGCCACCGGCTGTCTCAGCAGGCTCTTCTTACACACAAGCCCTTCCGGTCCCACCATTGCCTCTGCCTGACTCTCCTTCTTCTATCCCCACAGCTCTCCAGTGTCCTGCCAACAGCCACTACCAGCTCTGTGGTGACTCCTGCCCTGTGAGTTGCCCAAGCCTCTTGCCCCCAGAGGGCTGTGAAACCACCTGCCGTGAGGGCTGTGTCTGTGATTCTGGCTTTGTGCTCAGTGGTGACGCCTGTGTGCCCGTGGGCCAGTGTGGCTGTCTCCACAATGGACGCTACTACCTGCTAGGTGCCACATTCTACCCAGGCCCTGAATGTGAGCGGCTCTGTGAGTGTGGGCCAGGTGGCCAGGTCAGCTGCCAGGACGGTGCAGACTGCGAGCCCTATGAGGAGTGCCGGATAGAGAACGGCGTCCAGGCCTGCCATCCCACTGGTTGTGGCCACTGCCTGGCTAATGGGGGCATCCATTATGTCACCCTTGATGGACGGGTGTATGATCTTCATGGCTCCTGCTCCTATGTCTTGGCACAAGTCTGTCACCCGAAACCTGGAGAGGAGGAGTTTTCCATTGTGCTTGAGAAGAACTCAGCTGGTGAACCCCAACGTGTGGTGGTTACAGTGGACGGCCAGAATGTGATCCTGGCTAAAGGGCCACAGGTGAGTGGACACAAACCTATCCAGAGTTCTGGTAGGGACTTGACCCCACCTTGGCCTCACCCTATAGGGTCTCAATAGACCTTGGAGAGCTCCAGAGTATGGGAATATCAATGCCACACCCCAATAGTTCCGGGTTTGTGGGTAAAGGTCCCATCTCGAATCTATTGTAGTCACGGCCCCAACCTGGGTTCTTAACAGGGCCTGATTTTAGCTCCTGAGGGACTTCCAAGAAGGTCTGAGATAGACCACACTCTACGCAGGGACTGTGAGTACCTGCCCTACACTGAGGTGCTCTTCCCCTCATCCTAACTGACCCTTCTACCAGGTGACTGTGGATGGTGAAACTGTGATCCTGCCTGTGACGAAAGGCCACGTGAGTGTGACTGCTGAAGGCCGAAACATGGTTCTGCAGACAAGCAAGGGGATGAAGCTTCTCTTTGACGGTGATGCCCACATCCTCATGTCCATCCCGAGTCCCTTCCGTGGACGGATCTGCGGCCTCTGTGGGAACTTCAATGGGAACTGGAGCGATGACTTTGTGCTGCCCGATGGAACAGTAGCCCCCAGTGCAGAGGCCTTTGGAGCTGAATGGCGAGCTCCCGGCTCCTCGCTGGGCTGTGGTGAAGGCTGTGGGCCCCAAGGCTGCCCTGTGTGCTTGGCCGAGGAGACAAAATCATATGAGGAAAATGAAGCCTGTGGGAAGATCCGAGACCCCCAAGGCCCCTTCAAAGATTGCCACCAGGTTCTGAGTCCCTTGGAATACTTCCGCCAATGCGTGTATGACCTGTGTGCCCATAAGGGCAACAAAACATACCTCTGTCGTAGCCTGGCAGCCTACACTGCAGCCTGCCAGGTGGCTGGTGCAACCGTGAAGCCCTGGAGGACAGACAGCTTCTGCCGTGAGTGTCTGTGGGCCCCTCGTGGGACCTCCTGGGCCCTGGAGAAATCTCTGCCCATGACTGGGCCTCCTCTAACCCTGCTCCAGCATCCTCTGTGCCTTCCCCCACTTACTTGCGGCTCTGGGGTCTCAGACTCCAGTCAAGAGTCCACCCTCCCCAGACCCCATCCACCTCTTCCCAGAGCTGTTCCCAGCTCTTTCTGTAGTGACCTGGAAGGGGGCTGATGGATTGAGAGCCCACAGGAGTCCTGAGTTGTGGCTCACTGGCCCCTACCTCAGATCCTGTGTCCTTTCGCATCCTCAGGGCAAGGCTCCAGCTAACAGACGCCCCCAATCCAGGTCCACACACTTCCTTCCAATTTGCAGGGCAGGCACAAGTCCTGTCAGACTCTGCATGACAAGACTGTGGCCACTGACATTTGTTTCATGGCAGAGCCATGTCTCCCTCAGTCCCCTGAGGGCAGGACCTAAACCCAGGGCCATCATCACTCCATAGTGTAGCACCTGTCCCAGTGATGACAGTAGACACTGTCTCCAGCTCCTGAGTACTAGGCTGGTGTATCCATGGCCTCCTGGGTAATCTCTGGTGACCCTTGGAGCTGAATGCAGCATTTCATCCCATACCTGACCCTTCTGTCTTCCAGTGCCCATTAGATGCCAGCCTCGCCATCCTGGGGTTACTTAGAGCCCAAAGTTTTGCCTGTTTTTCTACTGTCCTTGTCTCAACCCCCTGCCTATGATTCCCCATCCCATTCAAGCCTTTACCTGATTTTCTCAATGAGCCATGAGCCAGGATGACTTGAGCCGTCGCTGTTCAGCGCGCTGGGCGAGCTCTTTAGCACAGGCTCTTCGGCGCTTGTGTCCTCTACATCGTGTTAGGTCTTTGGACTGTGGCAAATGCTTGAGAGAAACAGTTTTTGAGGTTCTATGGTGATTCGAGGTGTCAGACATTTCTGTTCAAGGTAACTGGATGCACCCCTGAGCCTGACGTAGGACAGGGTTGCAGCAGAGAGAAGCAGATGGAGGTAACAGAGCCAGGCACAGAGACAGAAGCGGGGAGCGGGCAATGGACATTCTCAAAGGCACAGTCTAGCTGATGGATTTGCCTCCTCTCCCTCCAGCTCTCCAGTGTCCCGACCACAGCCACTACTCTGTGTGCATGAGCTCCTGCCAGGGCTCCTGCGCTGCCCTCTCTGGCCTCACCCAGTGCACCACTCGCTGCTTTGAAGGATGTGAGTGTGACAATCACTACCTGCTCTCCCAGGGTGTGTGCATTCCTGCCCACGACTGCGGCTGCACCTACAATGGCCAATATATGCCGGTGAGCAGGGACTCCAAGCAGGCAGTGGGGGCGGAGGAGCTGGAGGGACATTCAGAGCTGCTGTGCTCTGGGTTTCTCTTCGGGGACTGGGACACCGGGGGCCACCACCTGTTCCCAGCTGCGTCTGCAGTGCTAAGTCACCCCAGACTCGGCAGGTCGAAGCAAGAGAGCTTAGTTGCCCACAGCTCTGGAGGCCAGGGGTCAAGGACCAGCTCACGGCACTAAAGTCGAAGCACTGGAAAGCTGACACTGTCTAAGAGGTCACGGAGGGAAATCTCTGCCTTGTGTCTCCCACCCTCTGGCGGCCTCGGTCATTCCTTGCCTTGGCCACACCACTCCAATCTCTGCCATCGCTTCTCTGGGTGACCTGACATCTCCCTGTATAATTCTTTCATGAGTGTCCATGGGATTCCCCACCTAGACGATCAGGATTAATTCCCCATCTAAACAGCATTAATCACACTGCAAACACACGTTTCTGTTTAAGCAGCATGCTTGGTCCCAGGACTTGGGAATTGCTGTCTTTGGTGCGGGGGCATTTCTCCATTACCTTCCCTCTCTGAACTTCTTCACCTGCAGAGTGGTTGAGTCAGCATCCTGGCTCCATAGACATTTTGATACTCAGGACAGCTGGTACCCAGTGAGCATAGGCCTCATCCTCCCATCATCACATTCGGCAAACAGAATAGAAGTTATAATAGTGCAGTGGATGGCTCAGCTACCAATCAGTCAACAGTGTGCTCTGGGATTTAAGAGTTAATTTATCCTTGCTGATGCTTTTTGAAAGCTCTTTGTGCGACTAAGTGTGTTTGACATGTTAATTCGTCTTGTAGTCACAGCAGTCCAGCAGAGAGATACGATTGCTGTTCTTCCCATTTTACAGAGAGACTGTTCCTAGTCAACATGTGCCAGCTGCGAAGGGAGCCAAACTTCTTCCTTCCTTCCTTTGGCTCTCACTGTCTCCTGGAAGCCATCAGGGATCCTCTGGCTTAGGTCTGCAGCCTCCTGGGGCTCCCACATCCAGCTGTGCTCCCCATCCCAGTGCTGGCCCCCTTCACCTACCTTTTAGCCTATTCCTGAACGACTACCTGCGCCTCCTAAACTCACATTTAAAAATAAGGAAATGTATTTATATGACGATTATCCAAACCAGGAAAGCAATGTTGACTCAATACAATTATCTAATCTGTAGATTTTAACCATATTTCACCAGTTGTTCCAGTCAAGTCTTCTACAGCAGTTACTTCTCTCTGGGCCAGGGGCCAAGTGAGGGTCAGACTCCGCATTGCTTTCATAGAATCTGATGAAATCACCAGATGTAGAAGGTAGCTAGAAGACAAAACTATCTGCAGAGCCTAGGACCCGAGAGCAGGGGTCTGGGAGAGCTGAAGGAGCCAGACACAGGCATGGAGGAGGAGCAGCTAGTGAGGGAGGAGACACGGAGAAGGTTCATGTGTTGTTGAGGTGAGGCTTCCAGAGACCAGCACATAGACAAAGCTGAAAACCAGGTCGTTCTTGTCAGCCGGCATCTGCATGGGGAACTTGTCCAAATCTCTTAGCCTCAAATCTTACAGCCCTTTGTCTTCTATCTACTAAAATCACATCCTGGTTGTCACACTTCAGTTAGTAAGAAGCAGAACTAAAGACACCAAAAAGCAAGGTTTAGGGACTTTTCTGGAACTAGGGACCAGGTCTCTCCCATGGATTAGGTCTTCCTTTCCATGGTGGCAGGCGTTGGGGCCTACGTTTTAAGGTCCGAATGGTGTCTCTAACATGGTGGCAGTTGTGTTCAAGTCAGGGGCCTGTGACACACAGAACTGCATTCCCAGGGCAGTGTCCTCTCTGCTCTCACACCAGCACACTGTGGGGACGCACTGTCTACTCTACATATAAAGTCAGCCCGTGCAGTGTTACCAGTCGCTTCTAATGGGTGGTTTAGGCCAGTTTTAGTTGTTTTTAGAACCATGTGTTTCCAGTATGGGCCAAGGATTCTATCCCCTCACTTTGCTTTTGTGTATTATACTCACCTGATGGGTCCCATGGAGTTTGTTTGGTTTCTGGACTAATGCATTTGCTTTGCTGCTGTAAGGAAACAGCTAATGCAAGCTACTTTGTGGAGAAGATGGGGTTATGAAGCTCGAAGTTTTGGAGGCTAATAGTCTAAAAAGCACTCATGATGCAGGCTTTCATGAAGCCCCCTCTGCATGATGCCATGGCGGGAGCATGTGTATGCCTCTGTCAGTGTGTGGTCCCTCTCTCCTTTAAAAGCCACCATGTTTCAATCATGGGCATTCTACCTTGGTGACTTTATTAATCTAATCACCCCCAAAGTCCTCACTTCTAAACATGAAGTTTCTAACCTCTTTATACGTAACACTTTGTGGAGTAAACTCTTGGTATGAGTTCAGGTAGACAAGCCATATTCAAACCATAGCAAATACCCTGAGCCGGTATCAGTATCTCCATGTGGTCTTTCATTCTCCAGTTGGCCTAACTCAGGCTTGTTCTCACAGTACCCAGGCACAATCTGAAGGGGGAGACAGAGTGGTCATGGTGTGGACTGCTTGGCCTCTGAGGACCATTGACACTCTACCACACGCACCATGTCTTATTGGGAGCTTCGACGGGTTCCCCATGCAAATACACATAATCCACCCTTTCTGTGCACAGGTAAACACCTCACTGATGACCTCAGACTGCAGTGAGCTTTGTTGCTGTTCCTCAAGAACCGGCCTGACATGCCATGCAGCTGGCTGCCCATCTGGCCAAGTCTGTGAGCTCCAAGGAGGAGTCCGGAAATGCCAGCCTGCCCGTGGCCTCTGCTCCATCTCTGTGGGGGCCAACCTCACCACCTTCGATGGGGCTCACAATGCCATCAGCTCCCCTGGTGTCTATGAGCTTTCTTCTCGATGCCCAGGACTCCAGAAGACTGTGCCCTGGTACCGAGTGGTTGCTGATGTCCAGCCTTGCCATGGCAATGACAATGTTGTGGACAAGGTCCACATCTTCTTTGAGGATGGAATTGTGACTGTAACCCAAAGCAAGGGCGTGTGGGTAAGCCTGGGCACAGAAGGTAGGGATGTCTTCCCTGGGCTTTCCTTCTTCCTGTCACAGTGGCCAACATCCTGGCTACCCAGTGGCCTTGCGGTCTGTCTCCTTCATCCAGGTCTCTACTCTTCTTTCTGGATTTGTACCTGTCTCTATAGGTCAGCCTGGGTCCCTCTCCTTGGCCTGAGTTCTTACATTCGAGTAACAGCATAGCTTTGCTGTTGGTCTTAATCAAGCCTCCACTGGTTACCAGTGACAGGAAACCAAATGTCTCAGGGGAAACAAATGGACTGGCTCCATATCTGGGAAACCCAGAGACGGCCCCAGACACCCCAGTGACACTGTCAGGAGTTACATCTGAGGTTTCAGACTTGTTTACCACTTAATCACCTTCGTTCTCAGAGCTTTCCTCTTACGGGGGCAAAGGTGATCAGCATCTGCCCTAGGCCTATAGTATGCCGTCTTTGCCACCCAGCACAAAGTCATCCAACAAAGGTCTCAGTGGTGCACCTCACTAGGCAGGTCTGGACCACATGTCCCCTCCTGGAATGTATCGCTGTGGTCTTAAGCATAGAATGCTATGATTGGCCAGGCTGGGGTCACATGTCAGGGATCCCCCTGAGCCATTCTCAGGGAGGCACCGTGATTCCCTCAGAGGGTTCAGTGTAGAGCTGTGCTAATAACTAAGAACGATTACAGTAAAGGACAGGAGGCAAAACCAGCCAGAGGGAAGGAGCCGCCCAGTGCAATCGTAGGGACACAGGCACTCACTCCCAGGAGTCCCCTGCTGGAATCACAGAGTCCACACATCCTCCAGCAATAGTCACGACAAAGCCTGGGAAGTGTGCTCAGGGAGGTTCGGATGAGCACACTTCACGTTTCCAGTGAGGCTGGTTACATCGGCACTGTCTGCCTAGCATGGGCAAAAATGGCTGCCACTGCTGTCCTCCTGGGAGTGCGAGCACAGCCTACCGGGACCCACGCCAGTCCAGATCACCACTTCTTGCCAGTACCTAGATAGCCTGATAGCCCGGAGGTGCCAGGAAATCTCAGCTTTTGTGAATAAACTCAGCCCTTCTCAAAGCCCTCGGCTGGGTCCCTGACACGACTGAACCAATTCTTACCGCAAAGCTTGTAGCCAGTGAGACTTCCCATCCACTGAGTGAGTCTCTGTGTGTCCTTTTCTGTATCCACCCTTCTCCCCTCCTTGCTTCCAGCATCTATAGCCACTCATACGCCATTGAGGAGACAGGCAGAAGTTGGAAAACGATCACAAGGCTGCCGAGTCTGCAGCCTCTGATAAGAAGCTGACAGTGTCCCACGGTTGTTACACTGCTGGGATCATTGTCTTCATTCAGACACGGGCCCTCCAAGAAGAGATGATACAATTGCTTCTGCTGCAGATCCAGTTACTTACAGGCAACCTGGGGGTCTTCCACTTTAAAAACTAGGACTTCGTAGTCTAAGTCTGGAATTCCTGCTTGGTTAATCTGTCTGGTAAAAATGTTTTGCACCAGACCTTGGAAAGTTGTGGAGAAGTTTTGATCCATGCCTCCACACCTCTTCTTTCTATCCTTATCAATGTATACGAAAAGATATTCTCCACAGATTAATAAGTTACTATGGGGCCAGGGACATGGTTGAGTGGGGAAGTGAACCTCCAAGCCTATGGGACCTGAATTTGGTCCCTGGAGCTACATGGAAGCAGAGAACCAACTCCCAAGGTACCAGCTGACCTCCACATCTGTGTCAGGGCATGAGCATGCACAGTGAGCCGTATGTGGACACCCATCTCCAGCTGTCTTCCCACCTGTCCATCTCTCCATGTAACCCTCCTCTCCAGGACCCATCCCTTCCAGCACCTGTCCCTGCTGCTTCGCTTTGTTATTGTGCAAGAGGACTCAGCTATTGTCACCCAAGTCTCACATCTCCATTTCCCCTCCCCCTACACCAGGTGAATGGTCTCCGAGTGGATCTCCCAGCTAACGTGTTAACCTCTGTGTCTGTGAGTAAGATGTCTGATGGCTCCATGCTCGTCCATCAGAAGGAAGGGGTCCAGGTCCGGCTTGGAACTGATGGGCAGCTGGATGTGATGGTTGGAGATGACCATGCATCCCTGCTGTGTGGGGCCTGTGGAAACTTTGATGGGGACCAGAAAAATGATGTGCTTGGCTCCCAGGAGAAGTGGAAAGCACAGGACTTCTCCTCGTGGTGAGGATGGAGATTGGAAACCACACTGGGGAAGAGGTGGTGTGGGTGGGTGCTCGGTCTGCAGCGTGAAGTACTAAATGTCTGTCTCTTGCAGTTCCAACTGATCAGTCATCACTGGCAACGGACACTTCAAGACCTGCCTCTTCCAGAAGTTCCAGTGACTGAAGGATATCCTGTGTACCCCCTCCCTGTCCCTCCCCTTTTCTGAGCCACTAAGGCCAAATCTGGAAGCATTGAGTAAATATCTAGACCCAAGTTGCATGTCAGTGTGTCTGCCTCCTGCTGTCTCCAACTTCCTCCCCACCGTGGGAGACATGGATGATGATGAGTCTCTTAGGAGAGGACGGGTAGCTGCAGTGTGGGTGCCCGGGCAGACGAAACAGATGGCCAGAGTGGGGGAAAGCATTGGGGAGAGTCACAGAGACAGATGATTAGAGGAGTGGATGGATGAGATGATGGATGACTGGATGGGGGAGACCTGGAAGGTGGAGAGAAAGACAGATCTTGGCTTTACCATTGCCAAGTCTGGAGAGTTGCCTGGTTCCTCTCTGACTCGGTTTCATCACCGTTAAATAGAACAAAGGCTGGTATTTTCTCACAGAGTTGGTAAAAATGAACAGAGAAGCTGATGGAGACCATGGAAAGCTAGGTAGAGAACACACATACTAAGCAGGCAGAAGGGCACGTCAAACACCACTGCTTTAAGATGACAGAAAATGCACCTCTGGTTTTAGTAACATGGAGGTCTTTTGTGACTTTTGGTCAACTGGTGGAAGGGAAAGCTTTGTTGGATTGAGTCCAGGAAGCAGAGATGGAACAAAGACAGTAAGTACAAGGATCTCTTTCGAGGAGCATTGTTACAACCTAGCTGGAGTGGTCCTGGGTTTTATCCTCTACGTTCAGCTTCTAGGGGTGGGCACAGAGTAGCTGGAGAGCTGGAGTCAGTTTACAGTTTGAGGATGTGGGTGAAGGTGTGTGATGATGGTGGGTGGGGATGTGGATGGATGCTGAGGGCAGTATCGTCATAAGGAGGTGCTGGACCAGGAGTTTATAGACAGCTTAATGGAGATTGGGACTGAACGATGCTTGGAGTATTCATACTAAAGAGGATAAGGTGGAGATATGGAAGCCCATGGGCAGAGCTGAGGCTCTGGAGGGACTGTAGTTCAGGAGCTAATGCTATCTAGAAATGAGTAACTCCTTTCCAGTGGCCTAGGACCTCCAGGGCTATCACCAACATCACTGAATTCCCATCACAAAGCATAGTGTGACCGTGGGATTGACAGCTTGGTTTGAGGACATGGTCACTGGACAAGCAGAAAGCAAGGTACTGAGAAGCCACAGTGTTCATGGGATCTGCTTGATTTTGGAGAAGAATCGTGATGGGAGGAGCATGTTGGGAGAGCTTGGGAGTTAGTGATGCTAATCACAAGGATGGGAATACATCTTTCAGTATGACTGGGGACTTCAGTATTAGAGGTGAAGGACGAGGGAGAAAGGATGCCAACATGGCGTTAAAGAGCAAGGGCTGGGAGTCTTATCCCTTCTACCTGGGCAGTGTACATGAGGGTGGAGTAGAAGCAAATTGTCTCTTCACAGAGCAGCAATGCCTGGGTAGAGCAGCAGAGTGAAGAGAAGCTGCAGACCCTGTACTCTTTGGATATGAAGTGTCCCTCAAACTGTTGCATGTTCGTGGCTGAGCCTGGAACACATGTTCAGAGGTGGCCTTTGGGCAGGTGATTCTGTTACTGCACTAGAGAGTTCCTCATTTCTTTTCTTCTTGGAGGAAAGAATTCAGCTGAGAAACATTAACACTTTAAGCTGAAGTGTATTTGGCAAAGCAAAGTGAGGATACACACCAGAGTGCTTACAGTGGGCTGTCCTGAGATGGGCATAGCAGCAAGATATGGCAGATTTGTTATGGTTGTAAGAGGTTTATATGGATAGGAGATAAGTGATATGAGATATGAGTGTATATATGATATATTTTCATGAGAATAAGAGGATGCTTTTCTCTCCCAAATCATGGTGCACCCGTTCATCCTTTAAAGGTATTTCTTCCCATGATTCCTTGAAAAGCTCCGGGGAGGCAGGAGGACAAAGTTGCAATGCAAATTATATTATAATGAAGCCAGGGTCTTTTAACCATGCAAACCCTCCACTAAAGTCCAAATGTGGCAATTGGGAAATTCCTCAAAGTCTCTGTTTTTGATATAGTGGGAAGAACCCAACTGTAGCATCAAGGATGTTCAGTCACCAAGGGACATTTTTGGCGATCAAAAGCCACAGCCTCCAAGATACAGCTGCTGTTTCTTCTACCATGGCCAACGATGATGCGTGATCCTAACTAGTCATATCAATTAGTCTTATCTGCCTACCTGGTCTCATCCTCTCCCTCAATCAATGTGGACCCTTGTACTTTTATAAGAGGATAAAGTAGAGGTCTCTTTCTTCAGTAACTTCCTAAGACATAGACCCTGCCTATGAGTCCAGTGTCACTGCTGTCTCTGTTGGTAACCAAGGCAGTTACATAAACTGTTGACATAAATAGCTGCATATTTTGTTGCCTGGAAAGTCCCACAGAAATTTTGTCCTGTTTGATCTAGTGTAGAGTATGATGCTTCAAGATCTGATCCAGGAGAGATGGATCAATATCTTCATCATATGACCATCTGAAGCCAAATTTATTGAATTCTGAAAGAACCAAACCAGGGCAGCCATTAAAGGAAGCAGGGACCAAAATTGCAGAGTGAACATACATTTTACCAGAGGAACAGAGAGGCCAACCATGGTCACATCCATCCACGAAATGATTGGGAAATTCTAGCAGTAAGAAAAAGGGACCCCGGGGACAGGAACATCCAAGAGGGAAGAGAACAGGAATCAAAAGCCTGTCATGCCATGAGGAGGATCTGGATGTTTAGTTTTTGTTTTGTTTTGCTTTGTTTTTCTGGAAGCCCCCATGAAGTAAAGGGAACCAGGATGGGAGATGGATTGAGCTATGACCATTGAGTATGTGCTAGCTACTCAGTTACGCCCCGAGGGTCCCAGGGCTAAAAGTTAGTGGATATATTTTCAAGATTGGACTAAGGTGGAGACTGTAGATTGAGACAGACCTAGCTGTGGTGACATTCCCCTAAAAGAATATCCCCAACAGAGGAGATCCTAAACAGAGCGGATTTCCATTCACTCAGAGACAAGTTAGTTTTGTTTTAACAAATTAGTTTTTAACAGAAAAAAATACAGTATCTTAAAAGAATTTTCAAAGCATTCAAGAAAGGATTAATTTAGTGAGGCACAGGTACAAGTGAGCATAAGCATTATCAGACACATCCCATGAGGAAAACTCCAAACTCAGGAGTTAGGATGGTGAGTCCATAGGTTGTTCATTTGATGTTGGCCCTTGAGGTTTCTTTTAAAGAAGATATGTAAGTTCTCATTTGGTTGTCTGCTCTGAATAGGACTCACCATGAACACTTTCTGAAAAATGGGGTTTTCTGAAGGACAAGTGAACCAAAGTAGTAATGCCCTTGATGCTTGGCAGCTGTTGGAGGACTTAGGTGGGCTGGAACTGACCATCAGAAGTGCTATCCTCCGAGGGCCTTAGGAGCACTCGGCTCAACCAGGCCAAGGTCAGAAGCCTAGTTGGGCACTTGTAGAACCTTTACTATCATCAGTCAACTTTACTTTCTATTACATTGGGGGGAGGGGGAGGGGGGGGGGGAGAGAGAGAGAGAGAGAGAGAGAGAGAGAGAGAGAGAGAGAGCCAGAGAGCCAGAGAGCACACATGGAGGTCAGAAGACAACTTGTGGGAGTTGATTTCTCTCTTTTTTTATTTAAAATTTTTCATTAATTTTACACACCAATCAAAGATCCCCCTCTTCCCTCCTCCTGCCCCCCAACCTCCTCCCCAACCCACCCCCTTTTGCCCCGAGGGTCCCACGGATTAACCTCATTAAACTCAGAGTCCCACCCCTGCTAAGCCTCTCACTGCTAAGCCTGACCACACTCCTGAGTTACACTTCCTGCTGGGCGTTTGAGACCATGCAGGTCTCTGTCAGCAGCTGGCTGACCTCAATCTTTCCTTCTTTTACTGTTAAGATAATCCTGACTCAGCAGGGTTACTCTCTGGGGGTTTGAAGGTGCCCCTCTGTCTCTTTGCTGAGGTATCAGGATCTTGCTGACCATGTGGTTTCTCTGGGACCCAGAGGGGACATTTCTTCCCTGGGTGACTCTCCTCTTTACAGGATGTGCACCATTGGCATCTAACCTCTGGTGACCCCACGCCTCTCTGATCAACAGGACAGGTGGCATATCAGAGTTCTAGGGCCACTTGAGAGATGCCATGTCATCTCCAAGGTCCTGGATGACCTTGCAGGGCAAGGACCAAAATACTGGATATCTTCTTAGTCCCTTTATCCTCTTCAGCTTGGACCACCAAGCTTTGGTTGAACACCCCGCCCCCCAAGGAAACTTGCATCCATCCCGAAGAGGAAGTGGTGGGCCCTCATTCCAACTTCTCTGTAACATTCAAAATAAACATGTAAATAGGCCCTGATTTTATTAAAGACTCGGGTTCCCACACAGTTAAAAAGCCCGATAAGCAATAGAAAACACAGTAATTATCTTGATAAGCATGAAAGGTTTCTTCTTTAAGCCGGTTCTTATAAATGTTACCAAGAACAGATCAATATCTTAAGAAAACCTCCTTGTTCTAAATAAAGAGCCGGGTTTCCTTTTTATATCAGTATGCTGAGTTTTGACTTTATGAACTTTAAACCCTTTTTTGTTTTTGTTTTTTGAGAGAGGATTTCTCTGTGTAGCCCTGGCTGTCCTGGAACTCACTCTGTAGACCAGGCTGGCCTCTGCCTCTCTGGTGTGGGATTAAAAGCATGCACCACCACTGTCCTGCAGGGAATTTGAATTCTTTAAATGTGTGTGTGTGTTACATATAATCCTCAAGTTTCATTGTCCACCTACCTAGACCTGCAACATCCTTAAGGTTTCTGATTTGTCTTCGTCTTTCCTTTTCCATTTTGGAAAGAATCCCATCATTTCACTTTAAAACAGAAATCTCACTTTACTGTCTTTACTGTCCACATTCCTTCCTTGTTCATAAATATTGTCTTTTCTTTTTATGCCCCTACTCCTTTTTTTTTTTTTTTTTTTTTTTTTTTGGTTTGATGTTTTGAGACAGGGTTTCTCTATTAACAGCCCTGGCTGTCCTGGATCTCACTCTGTAGACCAGGCTGGCCTTGAACTCACAGAGATCCGCCTGCCTCTGCCTCCTGACTGCTGGGATTAAAGGCGTGTGCCACCACACCTGGCTCTTTTTGCTCTTTCTTATCAAAATCACATCCTATACCCTTCTCTACGTCTGTTCCCTGCTTGTTGGCTCCTTTCTACCCTGATTCCTTCCTTAATGAGGCAGAGAAACACGACAAAGTCTACCAGTGTACTCAAAGGAAATGGAGTGCTCGCTTCAGCAGCATGTATAAGAAAACTGGAACAATTCAGAGAAGATTAGCCTGCCCCTGCATAAGGAAGACACAAAAATTCATGAAAAAAGACTGTATTTTTTATGAACTTGAATATGGAAAAGGGAAGCTGAACAGCAGAACAAAATAAATAACAGATAGCTGTCCAGATGCTGTGAGAGGGTATATTCTTGTCTATTGCGGGCCTTGGGCAGTATCTGCCTTTTCAGAGTCTAAGCTATGGGCTAGCACATCCAGCACGTTAAAGTCCCACAAGAACTCCCATGACAATGAAGCTTTCCAAGGACAAGGGACACTTGACTGCAAAAGTCACTTACTACCAACTACCAGGAAGAAAAAGCAGAAGAGAAAATACACAGAGGGGGAAAAGGCTTTTATTATGTGTTACCCCTGTACTGCAGCTTGGGACACAGCAGCTTTCTCTGTGGAGCTGGAGGTCATAGCGAATGGTTGTTTCCTCATAAGGACCCAGGGGAGAGAGAACACAGTGGCACGAGCTGGACAGGAGCCTGATGTTGGTTGTTTTTGTTCTTTTGGGGACCTGCCACACAGCTCCCAAATAAATCACACACAGAGGCTTATTCTTAATTATACATGCTCGGCCTTAGCTTGGCTTGTTTCTTGCCAGCTTTCCTTAACTTAACTTATCCTATCTAACTTTTGCCTCTGGGCTTTCCCCATTCTCTTACTTCTGTAAATCTTGCCCTTACTCTGTGGCTTGCTTTGTAGCTGGGTGGCTGGCCACTGGAGTCCTCCTCCTTCTCTGGTTGCTTCTTTTCTCCTTCCAGATTTCTCCTCCTATTTATCCCCTCTGTCTGTCAGCCCTCCTATTTCTCTCTCATGCCTCGATATTGGCCATTCAGCTCTTTATTAGACCATCAGATGTTTTAGGCAGGCACAGTAACACAACTTCACAGAGTTGAACAAATGCAAAAACATAAACAAAAGAAACACAACTTAAAATAATATTCTCCAACAGGAGCCTCACTGTTGAGGCTGTGATGGAAAGATGAGCCCAGAACATTTGTTCTTTTTACAGTATTTTCCACTTAACAGAGAACTAGCTAGTGGTAACCCATGAACTTGTGGATCCCAGTGTCTTAGAATTGGTCCCCTGATCCCAGCATCTGCAGGCTCCAGAGCCAGTCCTTTTTAGGATGTAGATCTCAGGACTTAGCATCTAATTGTTCATCCTTCCATTTTCCCATTTGGATGATCATCCTTTACAACCAGGAATAGTGAAAAGCTTTCAGAAGCAGGGGTGGGGGAATAGTCTTAGAGGGACCTTCTAATGCTTTTCAAATTGTACCCTTATAAATGAGATTATACTTAATTTCATTCCCCATGAAATGTTTATCCAGTGATAAGTATAGTAAGTCATGGAACAGGCTTGCTTACAGGAATAAAGCATCCAACTTACAGCTTTACAGTCAGGGCTGTCCTTTAAGGCCATAAAGATCTTAACACGAGGAACTTTTGTCCGTGGGCCTGTGTTCTGGGAAAGGAGATACAGGCAGAAGACGGTGTTAAAACCTATAGTCCCTCCAGGCGGTGGTGGCGCACGCCTTTAATCCCAGCACTCGGGAGGCAGAGCCAGGCGGATCTCTGTGAGTTCGAGGCTAGCCTGGGCTACCAAGTGAGCTCCAGGAAAGGCGCAAAGCTACGCAGAGAAACCCTGTCTCGAAAAACCAAAAAAAAAAAAAAAAAAAAAAAAAAACCTATAGTCCCGTTCTTAGGCCAGACCTCCACAACATTCAGACCGTTGCATCCAAGCTGTGATACAGAGGAAGTGCAAGTGGATTTTGTTTTTTTCTTAAGCAACCGGGGATCAAATTTGGTTCCATTTTTAAATGATGTAGCCAAAGGGCAAGTCCCGGGGGATGGATGGTTGGTTCTACATCCAGAAGAGAAAAACAGGACACTGGGAGGAGAAAGGTGTCCCTTACTCACGCCTTGGGCTGGGGAGGAGAGGTGAGAGCAGCCTCTTCACCTGGGGAGCCTCAGATTCCATCCCCTCTCCCTTGTGCGTCCATCTATACGTGCTATAACCAAGGGACCAGGGCTGAGTACGATCCCAGAGACTGGGCATTCTGCCAGTTCTGTCCCCTTAAAATGGCAAAACATAAGAGTGCTCGCTCACCTGGGGCCAGAGACTGAAGGACCTAGAGAAAGCAAAGTTAGAGTCTGCCCAGGCTGAACAGAGCCACACCCACCCCTCAGCAGGGTTGATAATTCCCCCACATCAAGACATCCGGGCATCTGACTCAGCCTGTGAGGAAGGGATGAGTTTGAGATCCTGGGCCTGCTTCAGGTAGGGCTTATAGCCAAACTACTCACACACACACACACACACACACACACACACACACACACACACACACACACACATTCTACATGAGACTTTAGTAAAATGTGAGCATCTGCCATTCTGGGGCTTTTGTGCCTGGGAGAGAAAGAGAAGACGTAGTGTGGCTAGGTGGAAGTAGAGATCAAGCGAGGGTGGTCTTTAGTGTCCAAACGTGAGGCAGACAGGCTTGCAGGCAAAGGACTGCAAGACAGTTCTGAAGGGCGAGCCTGGCCACCATGATGTGCTAATTACTGTGGTGTCACTTCAGAGTTGTCTCATCTCCACAGGGGCTCATGTGGCTGGCCTAGCTTTCATCAGACACAAGAAAGTGGAAGACCAGCCTCTGATGGCCGTATCCTCTCCGGTGGCCATGTCCTCTTTAGCAAGACATTATTATTCTGTATAACTCGGGAGTGGGAGTGGAAAGTCCCACAGTTCCCCATATTCAGCATAGAGACATTCATTAAATACTAGGTGGTTCTCTGTAACAACAGCAGGTTGATGGAGTGCAACACTGCTGTGGCCCGTGCCTGAGAAGTTCCTCCACGAGGTCCTTGAAAACCCCACACAGAAAAAAGAACTGCAGAGCAAGCCAGGATGGAGAGCGCACACGGAGCCTGAGACTCACACAGAAAGCATGGCCCTGTGCTCATACTGCTACCTGAGTTATGACTACGATGGACTTTTCCCTCAGTTCTTTGTTCTTGAAGGAAATCATTCTACTTGGGAACACGGATAGTTTAAGAAGTTTGTTAAGTAAATGATGGCATAGTCCTGAGAGCTTGGGACAGGCAGACTCAAATGAGAAGACAGCAGCATGAAATCCAGATTTGATATTTGTAGAAGAGGTTTTTACGCATACTTACGAGGTGGATAGAATAGTCATGGAGTAATGTGGTCCTTTCATAGTACATTGGATCTCATGGGCTTTTCTTCCCATGATCCTCTTGAAAAGCTCACAAGAGAGGGTCAGAACCGCAGTGCAGGGGGTGTTAAGTAAGCCAGGCTCCTTAGAGGATGCAGCTCCCTCACTGGTGTGCACGTGTGGCAGCTGAGACAGGCCCCTGGCACTTAGCTTCTGATACAGCAGAAGGAGCTCAAGGGCAGCTCCTCAAAACTGGACCTTCAACTCAAAGAGCGCTTTCGACGGTCGGAGACAAAGCTACAGGTCACCGCTACAGTTTCCTTCACTGCGCATCTGTCTGCCCAGCCTCAGTTCCCTACGTGAATGTGAGGGGGTTGACACTGTCAGTGGATTGATCCATTAGCACGTTTATAGTTTTATGGAATTATTGGCAGGTGGTGGAGACTAAGAGGCAGGGCCTGGTCGAAGAAAGTCGGTCACTGAGGGCATGCCCTTGAAAGCTCCCTCCCCCAACCCCCTTTTTCTTCTGCCATGTCCCACTGCCATGATGTGAGTGACTTGCCTCTGGCTGAAAAGCAATGGACCCAGGTGACCGTGGACTAAAATCACCACTCCTGTGAGCTAAAACAAACCTTCAACTCCCCTCCTTAGGTTGTGTATTTCAGATACTTTAGTGACCGCAGTGAAAAGACCCTCATGCAGAGGTGTTGGAACACATCGGTTGGGGGCATTTCAGGTCCATACCCTAACAGTCCACTTCTGGTCCCAGTGGATGCCTGGCCATCTGATCGTGCAAAATGAGTAATCCAACTTCAAGAATCCCCCCACAGTTTCAGCAGACAGTTAGTCACAAGGTCAACAGTCTCTTCTAAGACTCAAGGCACTGTTAGCTATGAGCCCTTAAGTAATAAAGCATTTACATTCTACCAACACCCAATGGTGCAGAGTAAATATTCTCGTTCTACAAGAGAGGAATGCAGTAGGGGAGGTGGTTAGCAAGGACGGACTGGAGCAAAGCCGTACCCCAAACCAGTAAGGCGAATATTTTATAAACACTGTAGCTAGAGACCAGAATTTAGAGCACATGGTTGCATCATTGGCACCATCTGGGTTCTTATGGGCTTGGTCATTCTTATCCCAATGACCTGGCACACATGACCTTTCACTCTGACTCCAGTCGGTGCCTGTAGCTTTTCTTAATATACATGCAATACTTATGGCACCACCATCCTAGGGTGTCCATGGCAACTTGGACCTCACTTCTACTGCCTCAGGCATTGCCCTACGAGGACTGCCCTCCAAAGATTCTGTCTCTGCCACATAGAACCTGACAGGAGCTTTTCTCTGGAACTTTGTGCAAGCTTTCTGCAACCACATTGCTACTGCATTCTTTGTGCATGTCTGCAAATCCAGCACCACATGCATGATACCAAGTTCTGGCTGCCAACTCAAGATGTGGCCCAGTTCATCTGGACCTTGGCTACAGTGGCCTCTTAGTTCATGTGCCTCTGAGCCAGAGAAACATTTCCCTGCATGGACATCTTCAATCAAGGCACCCCTGTGGCTGTACTTTTCTCTTTTTAAAGAAGATCCTTTCCATGCATCTCATAGCCTGGAAATCAAGCGTGGTGGGAGCAGTGTCTTCCTTAAGGCACCTTTCCTACCGTGTGAAGCTTCTGTTTAATTGTACCGGTGTGTAGCTAGAGTTTTCCTGCCTTGCCCACAGTCAGGACAAATCTCTGTCACCCGCCAGTCCCACAGCCGCTCAGACCCAACCAAGTAAACACAGAGACTTACATTGCTTACAAACTGTACAGCTGTGACAGGCTTCTTGCTAACTGTTCTTACAGCTTAAATTAATCCATTTCCATAAATCTATACCTTGCCACGTGGCTCGTGGCTTACCGGCATCTTCACATGCTGCTTGTCCTGGCTGCAGCTGGCAGTGACTCCTGCCATCCTGTTCTTTCTTTTCTCCTCTCTGTTAGTCCCACCTATACTTCCTGCCTAGCCACTGGCCAATCAGTGTTTTATTTATTGACCAATCAGAGCAACACATTTGCCATACAGAACATCCCACAGCACCGGTATTTTGAACAATTACATTGACTTTATTCACACTCGCCTTGTCTGTGGCTTCAAATGCTCTCGAGCCCCAAGCTACACATTGTTCCCTCTTCCCTGCCCCGCTTTCTCCCTCCATTCCCACCACAGGTCTGATTAGGAGCAACCAGAGATAATTCCTCTAGCAAACAAATCACTCCATTCCTTTTAGATTCAGTTCATGAGTGGCATAGAGCAAGAGTCTTTGCCAGAATGTAGTGCGAATGGCCTTTACCCCGGCTCCCAAGTCCTTATTTCTGCCCAAACCTCGTGAGTACAGCCTGTATTGTCCATATTTCTGTTGACATTTTGGCCTTCAAATTTTCCATCACATTAGCCCTATAGGTTCTGCTACTACCTTCTGGGGCTTCTCTGGCTTCTGTCTCCAAATCCTTCCATGTCTATCTTTTTAACCAACCAGATCCAAAGGTACAAGAACCACACGGTCAGTTTTAGTTATATAATGACTCCTCTTCTCTGGACCAATTTTTCTGTATCTGTTACTTTTTTTTTTTTTTACTAAGAGAAGTAACAAGAGGGAGAAACTATTTGGGCCCAAGTCTGAGAGAGTACAGCCTCTGGGGGTGCACAGGGCATCATGGCTGGAGTGACAACATCCAAAGCGGGAGCAGGGGTGCCTGGGTACATCAAGCAGACAAGCATCAGACCAGAACAGAAGCAGATGCATGGATAACCTTCAAGGCCTTGCTTCAATTCATGAGGCCTCATGTCCCAAACCTCAGATTCCATAACCTTACCAAACAGTACTAGTTTCTGGCAACCACGTGTTAAAATATAATAACCTGTGGGAGACATTTCAGATTCAACCAATAATACTTTGTGCTGTACCAGCCTTTTGGGAGATACAGATTACATCCCAGAAAGCCTATGTGCCCTCTGCTACTTCCTCTGCATCCTGAGACCCCCATATCACATCTCATGAAAATACTAAGGTAGGTGATGAGAAGACATAGATTCATCCCCAAATCAGCCAGTTCCTTCTTCATGGAGAGAGGTGGAGCAGAGGAATATTTCAAATGCCAAACCACATCATTCTCAGGGGAGGAAACATCCTGCCCTACACAGAAACCCAAGTCAGGGCTTCAGACAACACATTCCTAGAAACTGCCCTCACTGGGATTTGGATGTGGGTGGCTTGGGACCAGGGATCAGCCCATGGGGACTGCAAGGAGCCAGAAGCCGGATATGGACCTTTAGATGTTGTTATAGGTAAAGACCAAAGATAGGAATCTTGCCAGCAAGCCAACAAACATAATCAATGCTACCTCACCCTTCAGTCCCCACTACCTTGCTCAAGGACCCCAGGCTTCTACAGACACACTACTCCCCAGCTGTTCCCCTAAGGACACCACTCTTCCCGGACCCAATTTTCCCATTGCCTGGAGTGCTGCCCCCGGCTGATCTCACCCATCTTGGAGCACAGGCTACAGATTCATCCTCCGCCCTCCACAAAACTTCAGGACTCACTATTCCTCCCGGCCTGATATCAGCAGCCTCCTCCAGGAAGCTGGCATCGTCTTCTTGGCGTGTGGCCAGTGGTGTGGCCTGAGGGAATGAGAAACTCCACTATATAACTCAGCCCACAGTCTGATCCTGCAGCTCCAGGGACCTGCAGGTGGGAAGGAATGGGTTTCTCCATGGAAGTATGACAGCTAGTCTCCTCTTGCCCTCCTTTTCTATCTATCTCTTCCTTCGCGGCATCTGAATACCCAATTCCCCTACCTATTTCCCTGGATTCTGAATTCCCAACGCACTGGCTAGAAGCTGCATGCACACACACACACACACACACACACACACACACACACACACACACCTGGTCTATCTACCCAACTTCATTTCCTCCCTCAGCCTTCCTTGCACCCAGGTAGCCCCAGTCCCAGGACTGTCCCCTTCTGCCATCTCCACGAGTCTCCAACAGGACCACAGGACAGCCTTATAAGAGCCTCCATCTTGCCCTGCTGCAGGTATGGGATCCCTATGGAGCTGCTGGGCACTCTGGGCTGCAGCATCCCTCCTATGGGGTAAGTCATGTCCTTGTTCATATCTGGGAAACTTGCCTGCCTGGGCCAGCGTCTTTCATCTATAACCCTTCCATAAATCATCCTCAGTGTCCCCCAGGCTAGCCGACATGGGATTGAGAGCCTGTGAAAAGTTAGGATTCCCTCCCCCATGTTTGGCGTGTTGGTAAGTCTAGCTGCTTCTCTTTTCAGGAGACTTGTCTATACTTCCCTTCATCCTCTGGTTCTCACCACACAGACCTATTAAGAAAGAAACCATGCTGGCAACTGAGCCCAGTCGGACTGGAAGCTCCCATAACACTAAAAAAAAAAAAAAAAAAAAAAAAAAAATGGGTCGGAGATTTCGTATAAAGCTTCAGCTAGGCACACAGTTTCATCTGGAAGGTAGAAGATGTAGCATGAAAAATGAGACACCACCAAACCGCAATCCCAGTCAGCAAAAGAGAACGGTGGCAACTTGTTCTATATGGAGCCTGGTGCTCCGGGGTCCACAGTCCCCTTCTGGACGATCTCACTCATTTCTGGGCCTCTTCTGGCCCCGCTGCATTTGAGTTCCAGAGCACTGTGCAAAGCGCTCAGGTGTTGGGGCAGCGAAAGTCAGAACGTGTGGATGAGCGCCGCGTGAGTGAGGAGGGACGTGGGAGCAGGGGGGGGTTATCTCAAGAGGTTCTCAGGTACAGGCCAGCGGGCTGGGTTTGTAAGGGGACGAATAAGTGGACCCACACCTGCGTTCTCTTAAGGGTTGACCCAGGAGGCCACAGTGAACTCCAGGAACACTGGTGGGGAAGAATTCCTCACGGCCTTCCTGCAGAATGACCAGCCGGGGTACGGCACGGCCTCTCTCCGCCTCTTCATCTCCAGTCTGTCAGAGAACATTGCCTCTGTCACCATCCTCAGCCAGGCGGGTGACACCTCCCAGAAGGTCCCAGAGAAGGGCAGGGAGTCAGCCACGGCCAGCGCCAGTGTCGAGGCTAAGGTGGCCAACTGCACATTTCCCAACATTCTGTGCTGGTCCACTCTGACCACACCGGCGCAGAGCGGACTTTAAGTGCCAAGCCCAGCCTGGACTGACATGACGCTGCTGTGGCCCTCTTGGAGCCCTGGACACCGAGGGCTTTGTGCTCACCTCCCATACCTCCCTTGACCACCTTTCCTGCATGTTCTTCTCTGGCTCCTGGGACCAGATGGCCTGCCCACCTCTCACCTTAGCAGCCCTGGCATCCTTTTTGAATTCTCCCCTTTTAGTCAAGAACAAGATTCAAAATCTTTACCAGCCCGAGTGACGCAGGGCATATGAAGCAGAGCACTGTAGTGAGAATCCCCGCACTGTTCCAGCACCAGCCTTTGTATGTTGGTTTTGGGGGAGGTTGTGGTCCCTGGGGAGACCCAGGAAGCCAGGGTGGGGGGATCTTTGGGAAGGGGCTGGTCAATATTTTGATACCTCAGCAACTGATACAGTTATAGCCGCTGCTCACTGCAGTACTGCACACCTCATGGAGGACTGTTGATGCTCAAAGTCTGGAGATCCAAAAGTACTAACAGTGAGGACCCCGGGACGGGGCGTCTCTGCACTCCAGCCTCCCTGGGTGCTTCATGTTCGTGGTTAAGGGACAGGGTCTGGCCCTGTGTGCGGCCTCAGGCTCAGCCCATTCAGAAGATGCCAGCAGGTAGCTCGGGGGTTGTGAGAACACAGGGCCAGAGCCACAGGGCCTGGGGTTAAACCCCAGCTGTGCCTGTGTGACCTTTGGCCTGTCACCCCACCTCTCTGGTTCTGCGACTCTGAAGTGAGGATAATGCCTGACTCCCCACACACACACACACACACACACCAGGACTGTGGCGAGAGTGGAACAAATGAATGCACTTCCTTGTGGCAGAAGGTCAGGGCAGTGAGGGGTGAGCTGTTGCCAGGGGGGTCAGAAGGAGAGAGTTCTGAGGGCTGGAGGCTGACCAGGAAGGGCTGTTTCTTCCCAGACTGTCTTCTTCAACTGGGAACCTAGACCAGGGCTTCCTTATCCTGGCAAAAATGCCACCCCACTTCAAGGGGCACTTACAACATGTGTGTATCAGTATGTATGCACACCTAGGCGTGCATATGTATATCTGTGTGTAAGCAGGTATGCACATCCAGGCATGCATATGTGTGTCTGTGTATGAGCAGGTATGCACACCCAGGCATGCATGTGTGTAAGCAGGTATGCACACCCAGGCACGCATGTGTGTAAGCAGGTATGCACACCCAGGCATGCATGTGTGTAAGCAGGTATGCACACCCAGGCATGCATGTGTGTAAGCAGGTATGCACACCCAGGCATGCATGTGTGTAAGCAGGTATGCACACCCAGGCATGCATGTGTGTAAGCAGGTATGTACACTCAGGCATGCATGTGTGTATGCAGATATGCATACGCCAGCACACATGTGTAGAGGCCAGGGATCATTGTCAGGTATCCTCTTCTGATGCCTCCCCATCTTGTCCGTTTGTTTTTGAGATTCTGAACTTGGAGCTCTCCATCAGCAGACCTGGCTGACAGCCAGCCCTGGGACCTGCCTGTCACTGCTCCCTTCAGTCTCACTGAGCTGACACCCGTGCATGCCACCGTGCCCAGCTTTCACACAGCAAGCGCTTTACCCACACCCCCTGTCCTGTCCTCCATTTCCTGTCCTTGTTCATTCCAGCAGATGGGAAGACAAGGAAGAGGGAAATGGAACCATGAACAGCTGAATGTTTCAGTGGCTGCTCCTGGTCCCTTCACTCCCTGCCACTCCTCTGGGCCAAGCTGTGTTAAACAGTGAAATCAGAAACCCTGGGGTGTCAGGAAACCCAGAGAATCCCTCTCCATGAGACTGCAAACCTCAGTTTCCATGCCTGTAAAATGGGTGGCTGTGAGCCAACTGCCCATGGTCCACACTGAAGGAGGACCCCAGGTTTCCGACCTCACGAACATTTCTAACTCTGTTTCTAACTCTCTTCCCTCCCCAGCTCGGCTCTCCCCAGCAGAGGCTTCCTGCCGAGGCATTCAGTGTACATCCGGGCAGCGCTGCCAGATGGTGAGTGGGAAGGCCAGGTGTGTGGCAGAGTCCACAGCTGTGTGCCGCGCCCAGGGTGATCCCCATTACACCACCTTCGATGGCCGTCGCTATGACATGATGGGCACCTGCTCCTACACCATGGCTGAGCTGCGTAGCACCAAGAAATCCCTGCTGGCCTTTAAGGTAGAAGCCAAGAATGAGCACCGGGGCTCCAACAAAGTCTCCTATGTGCGCTTTGTCACCGTGCGTGCCTACAACCACACTGTGTCCCTGGCCTATGGAGAAATAGGCATTGCCCAGGTGAGTTCCCCCGGGCTTTGAGTTTAAGGCCTTTGAGCTACCAGTTCCGAAGAAGGAGCCAACCCTTGGCTCTACCAGTATCCAAATATGCCAACCAAAGAGATGGGTGGTGGGGGTGCGCACAGAACGACTGACTCGGTGTGGTCACTTCGGGTAGAAGAAATGACCTTGAAGACTCTCGAGAGGACTAGCAGGAACTCTGTGAGCTTAAGGGGCAGGAAACAGGAGCTGCTCAGGGTGTGCGCAGCAGAGAGCAGGCGCTGGTGCTTAAGGCCTGGTTTGAATGATCATCATTTTAGCTCCGGTTCTAGATGTGAAGTGATCACTTCTACCCAAAGGTATGTCCTGGCCACTGCAGACAGTAGTTCTCATCTGGGGGCGACCTCAACGTGGTGACCTGTCTTGTGAGGCGACCTGCTGTTGGTATGAGCAGTTTTGATCCACTGTCGTACAGATGTCTGTTGATCTACAGAGGCAGAGAGAGAGTGCCTGGGGAGGGAATGAAAATTAAGAGGCAAAACAGGGCTGGAGAGATGCTCAGCAGTTAAGAGCACTTGCTGTATTGAAGATGACTGGAGTTCTGTTCCCAGCACCCATGCCTGGAAGTCCCTTTCCAGGGGATCTGATGCCCACTTCTGACCTCTGTGGGCACTGTATGTATGCTGGTCACTACATTCAGAAAACACTCATATACATAAAATTAAATAAACAAATCTTTTTAAAGCCTCTTTTAAACCCAGCACAACAAAGCATTTATGCTGGTAAGATACTCAGAGGGCTGTACAGACGCGGTTGTGGGGTGGATGTCTTAGGCAATTTCATCAGCAGCTTATGTCTTGAACAAAGTGACACTACTCTGTCACAATGGGAGTATTATAAGGTCACCTGTAGATGTAACCAACCGTCTTATTAAATAAGAAACACAGAACCAATGTAAAAGAGAAAGCCAAGAGGTCAGAGCTCAGAGCTAAAATCTTACCCTTCCTCCTGTGGTGCTCCTACCTCTCCGAAAGAGACCTACTTCCTCTGTGTTTGTCTTTAATATAGTCTCTCTGTTCTGCCTTCTCATTGGTTGTAAACCCAAACACATGACTGCCTCGTCACTGCCAGTAAGTACAGCCCTCCAGGTCTTAAAGGCATATGTCTCCAATGCTGGCTGTATCCCTGAACACACAGAGATCTATGGGATTAAAGGCGTGTGCCACCACCGCCACACTCTGTCTATGGCTGTAATAGCTCGGACCCCCGGGGAACTTTATTTATTAACATACAATGAAAATCACATTTCAGTACAAATAAAATACCACCATATTTCCCCTTTTCTATTTTAATAAAAAGAAAAAAAGCAAAAGGTTATAAATAACAAAAGAAAAATTATATACAAAAATACAATAACTATATACAATATATACAAGTAACAAATACCTAAACAATGTCTAGTCCATTTGTATTTGACAAATAAGAGAAAATAATTCCATTATCTATCCTATTTTGGTAAGTCCAAAATGTATCTAATTCACTTTCTATCCTAATTAATCTTCAACTATAACTAACTAATCTTCAACCATAACTAACTAATCTTCAATTCCCTCAGAGACCCAAGAAGGAAATAATATTAGCTAACAAAAATAAAAACAGGAAGTGCATGCAAGCAACTTCCAAAAAATTTGTGAGTTGACAGAAACAGCCAGCTGCCTGGACAGTCACCTGAGGTTTCTCCGCAGTGCTGGGGCATCATCTTTAGCCTATAGGCTTAGTGTATCTTACAAACTCATTTGTGAAGTCGGATGTACACAAGGTCAATAGTTCAACTTCACATTGGGTGAGAGCAGTCCATGTACCAGAAACACCTGAATTCCACTAGTGTCATGTCATGATTCAGGATTTTAAATTCTGGAAATTGTTGACGGTTTTTGAATTCAGCTGTCCATTCTTCTTGGCTGTGTATATATGGCTTCATCTCAGCATCCCCTTCTTCTCCACATCCCTCTATTAAATGCCAGTCTACTATTGAGAGGCGTGAGCTTTCAGCTGCTGTTCCATTGCACAACAGAAGCCATCGGCCCTCTGCCAGTTAAGCTGCCTTCGAAGAAAAGGGCACTGTACCTTTTTTGGATTGCGAAGGCCACTTCAGGGATGGTGCCATATTGTCCTGGCCTCAGAAGATGCCTTTTGATAAGGCCATAACCACACTTGTTTTGGCAAGAATCAGTAGTCCTTTGTTTCGTGTCCTGTCTGTCCATTTTGTCCTGTTGATTCAAGGATACTTTGTTGTCCAGTGGCTAACTTTTGCCACGATGAAAGTTAAATCCATATGCAGTTTCTTCAATGCCCATATTTTCTCTGAAGTAGATTGGTACTCCCAGGAGCCGACATGTCTCAAAAAAGAAAAATTTCTAAGTTATTAAAACATTTTAAATGCCATATTCTGTAGATCTCTGAAGGGTTTGAAGATGACCTGTTTAAAACATCTCTGCTCAATTTTTAAAACATATCTAATATTACTACAAGTTCTATTGTAATGTCTAACTACTAACTTTCATTTCTTTATATCCTAATAGTTGGTAATAATAACATTCAAAGATCAGAAAATTTGTATTACATTGTTAAATGAATGGTATAAATACAATTAGAAATATAAATATAGCATTTTCTAACAATATCAATTTCAAATTTGTATACAATATAAAACAATACAATCCAACATAAAGTATTTAAAACTAGTAATTGTCTTTTTCTTCTTTTCTTTCTTTCCTTTAAAAAAAAAAAACAAGAACCTTAAATCTAATCTCCTTTGCCTAGCCTTTTTCCTAACCCTTAACAACAACTTGTAACCAACTACCCTAAACAATGAAAATTATCCCAGACCTAAAACCCATTGAAAAGAGCAAAAAACCACCCGCCCCACACCACCTCTTTGGGAATGTGGGCGTCGTATTCTTAAAATTGCTTCCTGCTGGGTATGGGCGAAGTTATCTTTATCCTGAAAGAAAAATTTTAGGTTAATTGTCAAATTCTAGGAAAGGTAACTATATCCTTCATTATCCAGTCTGTGTATAATGCCAAAGTTCAGGGTTTATCTCAAGTCCTTATTCAAGTAGTCTTTGAGACTGGATCATCTCAGCTAGTCATCTCAAAATTGCTCTGAGCACCTTGTAGTTCAAAGTTGATCTGTAGATGATGTTTGTCAGCTTAATGATATTATTATTGTCCATGTGGAATTGTTGTTGTTGTGGGGCCCCATCTTCTTTCTGGAGACTTCAGTTGATGTTAGGCCTGGTTGTGATTTCCTGCAGAAAACTGATAGGAGACTCGAACACAAAGACATATATATGCGGCTAAATGAAGCCTTTTTTCTAGAATTAGTTAGTACTCTATATGACCATTCATATCTTAGCAAAGTTTAAAATGTGTATATATCTATATATCTCTCTATATATTAATCTTGTAAATTTTGATATAAAATTCATACTTTAAGAAAAGTTTAAAGAATCAGAATAGAATCAAAGAGTTGAGATTAGTAATAGAATAGTCCCTTAATTAATTTGGCTTTTGTCCTGTACCATAGCAGAAGATGGCTCTTTTATTCTGGCATGATACAGGGAGTTTGCATTTTCCTTTTAACAACATGTTTAAATTTAAAGAAGGAGAGAGCCATTCTCCAACTCCAAAGTCAGCTTTAGATTTTAATTGAACTGGGACTATTAGAAGACCAATAGTGTTAAATTTGTTTAGAGAAGAGCAGAAACAAACATTTAGGAAGACATAAAATTTTTTAGATAATATATACCCATACGCCATTTCATTCTGTTTCCTGGGATAGATGATTTGTCCCTTTTCTTCAGTTGTCTCATTTGTCCAATGATCTTCAGATTCCTTAACCTTCATTCTCCTAAAAGACAAAAACAAAAACCTTTCCCCAAGACTAATTTTTGGGATGTTCCTTTTTGGCAAGTTATTATCTGATTAAATGAAAAGGCATGTGTCACTGGTACAAGTTAGTTTCAATTGGATGTTCATGCTGGTTGATGAACTATCACCTCCTCTAATTAAGAGGTTTCTCTTGTTCAAACCAAACCTTTATCAATTTTGATGGTACCGACAGCTTATCTTCTCCTATAGAAACAAAAGCAAAACCTCATCCCCAATGTAACACATACCCTGGTTTCCATTCTGAGGTCAGCACATCCTTAAAGTATATAGGCTGATTTAATTATTCTGTAGTTTTTTCTATTATCCAATGTCTCTCTGCAGCTGTTGTTCCTTTCTCATTGGCATTGAGAAAATTCAAAGTTAATAGAGCATTATGCAGTCTATTTCTGGGGTTTTTTGTTACCCCTTTCTGATTATTTAGCATATCCTTTAGAGTTCTGTTTGATCTTTCTATAACTGCTTGGCCTGTAGGATTGTGTGGTATACCTGTAATATACTTTATAATATAATAAGCAAAAAACTGTTTCATTTTAACAGAGACATATGATGGAGCATTGTCAGTTTTGATTTGTGCAGGTATACCCATGATGACCATAACTTCTAGCAAATGAGTGATTACAGAATCAGCTTTTTCAGAACTCAAAGCAGTTGCCCATTGAAATCCTGAATAAGCATGGATGGTGTGGTGTACATATTTCAATTTTCCAAATTCTGCAAAGTGAAACACGTCCATCTGCCAGATTTCATTCCTCTGAGTACCCTTTGGGTTACATCCTGCTGGTAATGGCATTGGATTGTAGAAGGAACAAGTAGGACATTACTTTACTATTTCTTTGGCTTGTTGCCAGGTTATGAAAAAATCCTTTTTTAAACCTTTACTATTGACATGATGTTTTTTATGAAATTCTGAGGCCTCCATCACATTTCCTATCAATAATTTATCAATCTCATCATTGCCTTGTGCTAGAGGGCCTGGCAGACCAGTATGGGATCGAATGTGAGTTATATAATAAAGGATGACTCCTTTTCCTGATTGTATCTTGTAATTGAATAAATAGTGAAGTTAATTCTGAAGCATCAGGGATAAATTCTGCAGTCTCAATATGTAATAACACTCTTTCAGCATACTGAGAGTCAGTTACTATGTTGAGAGGTTCTGAAAAATCCATTAATACCAACAGAATAGCATACAATTCTGATTTTTGAACTGAATTGTAAGGACTTTGAACCACTTTACTTAAATTTTCTGATTTGCAACCTGCCTTTCCTTCTTTGTTGGCATCTGTATAAAATGTACGAACTCCAGATATGGGTTTTTGCCGTACAATTCGAGGCAAGGTCCAATCAGCTCTCTTTATAAGATCAATTCTATCGCTTTTGGGATATTTGCTGTTAATTTCTCCCAAAAAAATTACTGCAAGCTCTTTGCCAAGGTTCACTTTCTGTCCATAATTTTTCAATGTCCTCCTTAGTTAAAGGTACAACAATTTCTGCTGGGTCTATTCTTGCTAATTGACGAAGTCTCAATTTTCCTTTCCAAATCAAGTCAGAGATTTTTTCCACATAAGTTTTTAAATTTTTATTTGGTTTATTTGGTAAAAATATCCATTCCAATATAATATCTTCCCTCTGCATTAGTATTCCAGAAGGAGAACGCCTAGAAGGTAAAATAACCAAAATGCAATCCAGCTTTGGATCAATACGATCCACGTGCCCTTCATGTACTTTCTTTTCTACCAAGGCCAATTCTTTCTCAGCTTCAGGTGATAATTCTCTTGGACTATTTAAGTTTTTGTCACCTTCTAAGGTTTTGAACAAATTATTCAATTCATCATTTTTTACCCCAACAATAGTTCATAGGTGAGAAATATCTCCAAATAATCTTTGAAAGTCAATAAGAGTCTGTAGTCTATCTCTCCTAATTTGCACCTTTTGGGGTCTAATTTTTTGTAGCTCTATTTTATATCCTAAATAATTAATAGAATCTCCTCTTTGTATCTTTTCAGGAGCAATTTGTAATCCCCAGCAAGGGAAAATTTTCTTTACTTCTTCAAACATTCTTTCTAAAGTATCTGTATTTGAGTCAGCTAGTAAAATATCATCCATATAATGGTAAATTATAGATTTAGGAAATTTTTTATGTATCACTACCAATGGCTGTTGTACAAAATATTGGCACAGAGTTGGGCTATTCAACATTTCTTGTGGGAGGACCCTCCATTGAAATCTTTTAACCGGTTGAGAATTATTATAAGTAGGCACCATGAAAGCAAATCTTTCTCTGTCTTTTTCTTGTAAGGGTATTGAAAAGAAACAGTCTTTTAAATCAATAACTATGAGAGGCCATCCTTTTGGTAACAGAGTAGGCAAAGGCATCCCAGATTGTAGAGAGCCCATTGGCTGAATTACTTTGTTAATTGCTCTAAGGTCTGTTACCATTCTCCATTTACCAGATTTCTTTTTAATAACAAATACAGGAGAATTCCAAGGGCTGGTTGATTCTTCAATATGCTGAGCATTTAACTGTTCTTCTACCAGCTCTTCTAAAGCCTGGAGTTTCTCTGTTGTTAAGGGCCATTGCTGGACCCATACAGGCTTGTCTGTTAACCATTTTAAAGGTAGAGCTGTTGGTGTCTTTGGGAGATCATCAGTTGTTGTGCCCTGTTCTTGTATAATATGGATGTCTGGTGACCACTCATTAGAATAATATCTTCTAATATTTCTCTCAGAAATATGTGCTAGTTTATGATTTGTTTCTGAGATTGGAGGGATGTTAATCTGAGTATTCCATTGTTGCAACAAGTCTCGACGCCACAGGTTCATAGCTATGTTAGCCACATATGGTTTTAATTTTCCTCTCTGTCCTTCTGGACCTAGACATTCCAGCCATCTTGCACTCTGTTTCACCTGAGATAATGTCCCAATCCCTAACAGTTGAATGTTTACCTCCTCAAGAGGCCAAGTTGGATGCCAAAATTCTGATGCAATTATGGTAACGTCCGCACCTGTGTCTACCAGACCAGACAACAAAACACCATTTATTTTTATCATTAATTTTGGTCTTTGTTCATTAATAGAAGTTTGCCAAAAAATTTTCTTTATGTTTTCTCCTGAATTTTCTATTCTCTCTGTTTCATCATCCTGACCAGCATGATTTATTCCAATAGGCATTTGGTTATTTAATCACTCTGAGCAGGGGTTTCCTCTATGGCTGCAGGAAAGGTTTGAACTGGATTTGCTATGGGGGCCTGCATGAGGCCCCCCTGGGAGTTTCCTGAAGACTGAGGCAAAGGATTACCCTGACTGTCCTTTGTTGGTCTACATTTTTTGGTCCAGTGTTTTCCCTTACCACACCTTCTGCATACTCCAGAAGGAAGGGGCATTCTGTTGTCATTGTTCCTTGAAGAAACATTGTTTCTAGGAATGACCTGTTTACAGTCCCTTTTCAAATGTCCTTGCTTTCCACATCCAAAACATCTAACATTCCTCAAACCTTTTGAAATTGCTTCTCCTACCCATGTATCATCATGCTCATGAGCCTCAACATTAACCGTGTCTCTAATCCAATTTCCAAAGGTGCAGATCTTGCCTTTAACGGCCTGATTATTCTTTTGCGTGCTGCATTCACATTCTCAATGGCCAAAGATTCAATTATTATCTTACTAGCTTCTGAATCCAAGACCATTCTCTTTACTGCTGAAGCCAGTCTTTGTAAAAAAAAAAAAAAAAAAAAAAAAAAAAAAAAAAATCTGTGAAAGTTTCTTTTGGGCCTTGCATAACCTTTGTAAATGACTCAATTTTTTTTCCTGGTTCCTCAACTCTGTCCCATGCATTCAAGGTTGCCGTTCGACATAAAATTAGGGTTTGGACATCATATAAACATTGTGTTTGTACTGAAGCATATTGGCCTTCTCCAATAAGCTGATCCTGGCAGACTTGTATTCCTTTACCTCTCCATTGTTTTTATATGTTTTTAGCCTCATCCTTGAAACAAGTTAGAAATTGAAGCCTCTGGCTGGGTTCAAGAACAGCTTGTGCCAGCTCCGGCCAGTCCTGTGGTACAATTCTATTATATGTTGACCAAGAGTTTAACATTTGCTTTACATATGGGGAATGCATGCCATAAGATACTATTGCCTCCTTAAACCTTCATAAATCCAACATTTCAATTGGAGCCCAAATATTTTGTGTAGTCATTTGATCAGGCAACTGCTGTATGGTTACAGGATAAATTAAGGGTGACTGTGAAAACAGGCTTTCTTTCTGTAACCTTATGATCCCAAACTTGAAACAACTTCACTGTTAATTTCTTCTGTCTGAATTTTTACAGGTTTAACAAGTTTTTCTAAAGCTGTCATCCTGGCACTTAAATTGACTATCTTTTTAAATTATAAAATGAGGATAAGCATAGTGATAAACTGCATAATTCCAACAATACTAATCTTCTCATATAGTTGTTCCATTGTCAGACTGCCTAAAATTTCAAACAAAACCCATTCTTCCAATGTACACATAAAACCCATTTTTTTTTAATGTGGAAAAAATTTCTCTTTTAAATGGTTTCCTTTAAAATATCTGATATGTTGTGACTTACTAAATCTGCATAGAATAGTAGAAATCTGAGGGAATTTCAAAACAGCCACCTAGTGTCCGAGGTGTGAATACAGAGAGAGAGAGAGAGAGAGAGAGAGAGAGAGAGAGAGAGAGAGAGAGAGAGAGAACGCAAGAAAGCAAAGCATAGCCGGCTAAAGCTTAAATCCAGCCACGTGTTCCCTCTTGAGCCGAGTCAAGGCTTGGCTCTGGCTTCCTTAAGTTCCAACCACATGCATTGGCTTTACAGGCAGGGGCCCTGTTTGGCAGGGCAGGCCTGAGTTGTTTGTAGCACCGGCTTTAAGCAAGTAGCTCATGGTTAGTCCAGCCTGAGGCCAAGTCGACCTGGGCTCGGGCTAGGGAGCCGGCCGCCCTTGCGGAAAACCAGACCTGCCGCCAAGCCAAGCGGTTTTTTTTTTTTTGTTTTTTTTTTTTTTTGTTTTTTTTTTTTTTTTGGTTTTTTTTTTTGGTTTTTTTGAGACAGGGTTTCTCTGTGTAGCTTTGCGCCTTTCCTGGAACTCACTTGGTAGCCCAGGCTGGCCTCGAACTCACAGAGATCCGCCTGCCTCTGCCTCCCGAGTGCTGGGATTAAAGGCGTGAGCCACTACCGCCCGGCACCAAGCGGTTTTTAATGGATTCTTGTCATGTTGGGTGCCAAATGTAGATGTAACCAACCGTCTTATTAAATAAGAAACACAGAACCAATGTAAAAGAGAAAGCCAAGAGGTCAGAGCTCAGAGCTAAAACCTTACCCTTCCTCCTGTGGTGCTCCTCCTACCTCACCGAAAGAGACCTACTTCCTCTGTGTTTGTCTTTAATATAGTCTCTCTGTTCTGCCTTCTCATTGGTTGTAAACCCAAACACATGACTGCCTCGTCACTGCCAGTAAGTACAGCCCTCCAGGTCTTAAAGGCATCTGTCTCCAATGCTGGCTGTATCCCTGAACACACAGAGATCTATGGGATTAAAGGTGTGTGCCACCACTGCCACGCTCTTTCTATGGCTGTAATAGCTCGGACCCCCGGGGAACTTTATTTATTAACATACAATGAAAATCACATTTCAGTACAAACAAAATACCACCATAGTCGCCTGTTAGGTGATCAACTCGCACTTAAAAACTGTTTTCTGGAGGTGTGGTTTGGATTCCCTCCAGCACCTCCTGTCACACAATACATGGCTTTAAGTGGGGAGTGGGTGTTCCATCTTTAGAAGAACACCAACAGGCTCCATCTGGAATCCCATCATCCCTTTCTGCAGGGTCAGCATTCTGGTGGCTTTGGGGAAAATCCTCTTTCTAAGCACACACCAGCCCCGTGTCCCTTTACCTGCACTTTCTGCCTCTCTGGGAAAAGGGTGTCTTGTTGAGTCGACAGAGTAAGTCGCTCCCTGGACTGTGAAACCTGACATTCTGGTACAAACAGGAAACCGGGTTGGGTAGCGTCAGCCAGGATACACTGTCATGGCTGTCGGAAAGCCTACCTTGAGGACTTCCCTGGTGTTCTCATCACAGGACGCAGTAGGATTAGTTCTTTTTGTTTTTTGTTTGTTTGTTTTCTTTTGTTTTTGGTTTTTCGAGACAGGGTTTCTCTGTGTAGCTTTGGTGCCTTTCCTGGAGCTCACTTGGTAGCCCAGGCTGGCCTCGAACTCATAGAGATCTGCCTGCCTCTACCTCCCCAGTGCTGGGATTAAAGGCGTGCGCCACCCCCCCCCCCCCCCCCCGCTAGCTCTTTTTGGGCTATTACATCCCCGTGTTAGTCAAGGGGCTTATGAGTGTGTACCTCATATCAGCTGTTCCCTGGTTTCAGGGAAGGAACGGTTAAAGCTGAAGGGGTTCTGGGAACCCCCAAGCCTCCTCAGTCCTTAGCAAGGTCATTATGGACTCCTGTTAGCTGCAGCTGTCTATTGGGATTGTTCTTACAGGGTACAGGGGCCGCTCCCCTTGGGGACCAAGCTCCAGTTCCAAGTTTTCAACTCCTTTTACAAGTTTTGGATGAAGGTGGTGGCTTGTTTGATTTTGTTTGTTTGTTTGTTTGTTTGGTTAGTTGGTTTTGTTTTAATAGCTATATTTGGGGGGTGTTATTAAGATTCTCATTTGTAATCATTAACTTCCATAGCGAAAATTATTCTTTATTTTTTATTAACTAATTAAGTTTCTCCCAGCCCGATCAGTTTCCCCTCCCTCCTCTCCTACCCCCCCACCTCCCCTCCCTGCCTCCCCATCCACTCCTCCTCTTTTCTCTTCAGAAAAGGGTGGACCTCCCGTGTATATCAGCCAGCCATGGCATATCAAGTTACAGTGAGACTAGCCGACCCCTCTCCCATTAAGGCTGGATGAGGCAACCCAGCAGGAGGAAAGGGTCCCAAGAGCAAGTGTTTGATCTTCTTATCTTCTTGGTCATTGTAGACTGTCTAAGGCTGTGTCTACCAATCAAGAAAGGTCCATACCTCTGCCCCTTAATTGCTTGTCATTTAAGCCAAATATCAGACACACCTTGCCAGATTAATGAAGGATATTGACCATCCTTACATTTCTGGAGGGTTCTGGCTGTAATTCAGTACAGCGCTCGTTGTTTGATACGGTCTTTACGACGAGGCTGAGAAGAGCCTTAGCTGTCCCGGAATGGCTTTGTGTCTCATTTAAGTTTCTTGGCTCAAGTGTCTAAGAGGACATCTTTGTGATGGGGTCCAGGCAGCGTCTATCATTGTTGGAATCTGAGTTCCTCCCTATCTGTTTACTGCTACTACATCTCTTGAATGTGGAGTGCTGGAACTCAGTTATCTCACTAGCGTTGTTTATGACATGGGCTCATACAGCAGCCCAAGAGGGGCAACGTGCAGCTGGACTGCTGGTAAGGAGTTTACCAGCCTTTGACCAACTGAAGAGGCTGTAAGTAGAAGCGGGATGTGGACCCAACAACCCCAGGGTTAGCCTTGGGTATTTGAGCATCCTGCCAGGTACATCTCAGTGGGGCCACCCTCTGCCACACTGCAGCAGACGCCCTAAGAAAACTGGGTGCCCTATGGTCTCTGCAGGAAGAGCCCATTGCAGAGTCACCGCCACATCTGGGAAGTGTCCTCTCCTGATGCTCCAGTAGCTTCTCCAAGGGAAGAGGAGCTGGTTCAAGTCCAGCAAAGGGAAGTGGAACATCTTCTGAGACTTTCTGGGAACTTGGGGCCTAAAGTTATAGTAACATTGATTCCCTTCCCTTCAGGTCTTCGTTGTGAACCAGCAGGGGGTTATTGTTGATGTCTGGGATATTTACGCCTTAGATTTGTTCCCACTATTAGAAGAATCTTGATTATAGAACAGTGGTTAAATCATGTCCTGCTCTTTCAGACGATCCAAATTCAGTTTCCATCATCTATATAAAATTCCCATCATCCACAGAAGATGACTCATAACTGTTGGTAACTCCAGTTCCAGGGGATCCAATGCCTCTAGCCCCTATGGACACCTGCATTCTCTCTCTCTCTCTCTCTCTCTCTCTCTCTCTCTCTCTCTCTCTCTCTCTCTCTCTCCCTCCCTCCCTCCCTCCTTCCCTCCTTCTCTCTCTCCCTCTTTCTCTCATGCACCCACGTGCATGCACACACACACACACACACACACACACACACAATATACATATATAATTGTTTTAACAAAATAATTCTAACTGCAAAGTAGTATAAAAATTCAATAGCCCATTTAAGAGTTATGACTCCATATTATATTGCAGTACTGGGCCCCTAACAGGGAATTTAATTTTTTTAATTTTTAATTTTAATAACAGAGAATTTAAAATCTCTGCTGCAACTAGTTAAGAGACTTGAACCCATTCTATGCAGATTCAGGTCATGGACTTGATTCCCTCCGAGCTGGGGCTCAAGGGCACCTCAACCAGTCCTGCACATTAAAATAGCAAACAAAGCCGGGTGGTGGTGGCGCACACCTTTAATCCCAGCACTCAGGAGGCAGAGGCACGGATCTCTGTGAGTTCGAGGACAGCTAGGGATACACAGTGAAACCCTGTCTCAAAAAAAAAAAAAATCAGCACACAAAATGTCAGTCAGGACTGCTCAAAAAGAGTCTTGTGCCACTTAACACAGAGAGGAAGAGGCATCCAGAGTTAATATAGATAATAAAGAAACGAGAGTGGGAAACCAGATACCTCAGTCCAAAGGAACTTCTTGACCAGTCAGGATTCTAGATAAGAACCTGGGCTCCTCCACACATAAGCAGTGGAACTGGTCTGATCTCAAACGCAAATAAATCAAGACCCCAAAGCCCTTGCAGAGCTAGGCACTCTCACCTGAGGAAGGACTTTAAGGTCAGCAACAAGTGTTTAGTCTAGAGGCTAGAATCCTCAAAAGTTACTCCTAGTGTCTGGGGGATCCAAACGTAGGAGTCGGGATAGGGAGAACGACCTGGGGTGACTGGCAAGCTGGTGCTACCGTTTGAGGACTCAGCCCATTGTGCCCAGCATTGCCCACGTTGATTGTTCTAGCTAGCCCTAACTGTCAACCAGACACAGCTTAAAGTCACCTGCGAGATGCCTCAGCTGAGGAACTGTCTACAGCAGTCTAGCCAATGGCCATGTCTGTGAAGGGCTGTCTTGGCCATTGAGTGTGGGAGGGCCCTGCCTACAGTGGGCAGCACCATTCCTAGGCGTGTGGGTCTGGTCTGTATACGAGAGCTAAGGAGTGGGCCAGTGAGCCAACCAGCAAGCCGTGTTCATTATGATTGCTGCTTTGGGCTCCCGTCCTGAATTCTTCCTCCCACTTCCCTCACTGATGAATTGTGATCTGAACATGTAAGACAAACCCTTTCCTCCCCTGAAGTTGCTTTTGGCCAGGGCACTGTGTCACGGAAGCAGAAAGGAAACCAGCACACTGCCACGCTTCGGCGGTGGTTTAATGGGGCTGGAGCCCTCCAGCAGATCTGTCCTCTTGGCAGTTGCTGGCTTGACTAGTTCTGCCCACAGCCTCCCGTCTCTCACTCCCTAGCTCATGACCATGAGTCCTGCTGGTCTCACTGGTTCCCTGCAGCTGCCCCTTGCTGCCACCAGACCTGCCAGCTTCCTTCCTCACACTGGCTTCACCACTTGTAGCCAGCCTGCTCTCCTGCCGGGCACTGCGGGAGGCGCTGGAGAGAAAACCATGAGGTGGCCTTTAGTGGCTCACACAGATGGAGGATGCGGGACACTAGCACGCTGCAGGAGGAGGCGAGATGCTGTGGGGACCGGGAAGCAGAGGAGGAGAGGCAACAGGAAGGGTGGTCAGGGGTGGCCTCAGAGTCAGTGACACCTCGGCAGACATTAGCTGCAGAGGGGGTCTTCATGCACACCTCGGCAGACATTAGCTGCGGAGGAGGTCTTCATGCACATCTCGGCAGACATTAGCTGTGGAGGGGGTCTTCATGCACACCTCGGCAGACATTAGCTTCAGAGGGGGGTCTTCATGCACATCCCGGGAAGAACACCTCAGGCCACTGGAGGTGCAAGAGCAAGCATCCCTGGGCTCCGCTGGGAAGGACAAAGGAAGGGCAAGGAGGAGGGTGTCCTGTGTGACTGGAGCTGGGGACTTGAGTGGAGGAGATGAGGGCTGAAGGGGAGATAATACAGGGGTCTGACCGCTGCTGCCTCTCCGCAGATCAACTACCAGTACTCGAGCCTGCCTGCCTCCCTGAGTGACGGTCGCCTGCGTGTGTACCAGAGCGGCACACAGGGTGTGGTAGAGCTGGACTTTGGGCTGGTGGTCACCTATGACTGGGATTGCCAGCTGACACTAAGCCTGCCCAAGCGCTTCCAAGACCAGGTGTCGGGGCTGTGCGGCAACTATAACGGAGACCCTGCCGACGACTTCCGCATGCCTGACGGGAAGCAGGCTTCTGATGTCCTAAACTTCACCAAAAGCTGGAAGCTGGATAACGGGGACCTCTTATGTGATGACGGCTGCTTTGGCAATTGTCCCTCCTGCACCACAAGCCAGACCCAGTTCTTTAAGGGAGACTGTTTCTGTGGCATCCTAACTCTGTCCACAGGCCCGTTTGCTGACTGTCATGACTTCCTGGACCCCAAGCCTTTCCTGGAAGAGTGTGTGTATGACATGTGTGTGACCAGAGGGGAACGCCTCACCCTGTGCCATGGCCTCAGTGCCTATGCTAGAGCCTGTGCGGACCTGGGCATCTCCGTCCGGGAATGGAGGTCACGAACCAACTGCTGTGAGTTACAGCCAGGGTAGGGAGGTGTTGGTGAGGGGCCAGGGAACCGCTGAATCTGCTTGGTACCTGAGCACTGACTGTGCGGAAGCCCGGTGACACTGATGGCCGAGAGACCCCAGCTCTGCTACAGTGAGCCCAAGCTGGGCCACACGTAGGGATAGAACAGGGATAGACCGCAGCGGTAGGCATGAGAGGGTGCTGAAGCAAGATGGAGAGGGAGGCAGGATGAGACGCGGGGAGTTCGACAGAGATACACGATGTTAGCGGTGAGGGTAGGGTTGATACAGTTATGGGGAGGGTTTTCCTAGAAAAAGAATGTTCAATTTGAAATCCCTGGGAAGGACTGGAATAGCCAGAAACGGGCACGTGGGGGGGGCGGGGAGGATCTGGGCTCCTGACCTAGGGAACCACAGAGGTTTGGCAGAAAGAGTCTGCCAAGTTGCAAGATAAAAGTCGGTGATCATTCTTTGCTTGTAACACTCACATGCCTCCCCTGCCCTCTGGACTAAGCCACAGATGACCAGACAGGTGTCCACCCACTAAAGCAGTCACGCATTCAGTCAACAAACATGCCATGTCTTCATAACAGCCTCTTCCGTGCTGGCGATGTGGAGGACAATGTAAGAGCCCACATGAACGTGTCTGCGGCCTGCAGACAGGTCAGAGAAATGCTGAAGAAGCATACAGGCTGGTGAGGGAAGAAACAGGCCCAGTGCTTAAGCCTGGGACTTCGGAAGGGAGATAAGTCCACAGGGAGATTGTTTGGATTTGCCTGCATCACTGTGACACACCATTGTCCAGTGAGCCTCCCTCTCTGAGTATCTCCAAACTCGAAACAAAGGAGACAGCAGTGAGCTCATTGCCCCACCTGTCCATCTTTTGGGCCCTGTGGTCAGAGATGACGATTCAGTGTGACTGAGTCAGGTTGTATCCCCACTCCAGCAGAACTTCTGTCTTGGGTGGGGAGGGGCAGACAGGCAGTTTACAGATCAACTATGAAATACCTTCAAAGAGCAAAGGACGCAAGGTCTGTGACAGCGTCCGGAGGCTCGGGAGACTTTGGGGATCAATGACACCGGACCCTGGAGCGCAGGCAGGCAGAAAGCGGAGTCAGCAAAGCCATCACAGTGATCCACATAACCAGTGAAATCAGTGTGTGTCACCCCACTTCCTCCTGGCAAGACTGAGGGACACACAGATCAGAGTCATTTGCTCATGAACACATGGGCAAGGGGAGAGCTGGAGCTGGAATCCAGGCGGTCTAGCCTGGGCTTTTACCCACATCATCTGAGGACAAAATAAGAATGGTGGAGGGAATGGTTGGTGCAGAGGCCTGAGATGGGACTCTGGGGACAGGCGCCAGTCCGCTGAGGCACTATTCATTAGGGAAGTGAGAGGGATGGGGACAGGGAGGTGATGAGGGAAGCCCCTGGGCCTGGGGAGGACTCTGCTTTCCCCCGAGATGGAGCCACAGGAGGTTGGGGGTAAGGTTCGTGGTCTGATCCTGCATTCCCAGCTCCTCTGGCTGCTGTGAGAAGCAGATTTGGGACAGGGGACCAGGACACCAGGCAGGAGTCTGTTGTGGTTCATGGGCTGTGGAGACAGATTCTGGGTGGCTTTGACTATGAAAGTCACAGGGTTTGCCCACTGACTGGTTGTCCGGGGATGGGATAGGAGGCCATTGGGACCTGAGCATCAAGAAGGTATGAGCGCCATTAACTGAGGGAGATCCGAGGAAGCGGCTTTGGCTGGGGGATCCTCCGCCCTTGCCTGACCAACGTCTGTCCTTCCACAGCCCTGTCCTGTCCAGCCAACAGCTACTATGAGCTCTGCAGCCCTGCCTGTCCAGCCTCCTGCAACTCAGAAGCTGCACCGACCAACTGCTCTAGGCGCCCTTGTGTGGAGGGCTGCGTGTGCCTTCCAGGCTTTGTGAGCAATCGAGGCCTCTGTGTGCCTGTGTCATCCTGTGGCTGCACCTTCCAGGGCCGCCTGCTGGCCCCAGGCCAGGAAGTGTTTGCTGACGACCTGTGTCGGCAACGCTGCACCTGTGATGCAGCCACCCAGAAGGTGATCTGCAGGGACACATCAGGATGTCTGTCTGGGGAGCGCTGTGGGATACAGAATGGGTTCTTGGGTTGCTACCCAGAATACTTCGGCTCCTGCCGGGCATCTGGAGACCCGCACTACATGACCTTTGATAGGCGGAACTACAATTTCATGGGCACCTGCACCTACATGCTTACCACCTCGTGTGGCCAGCACCTCTCCCTCCCGGACTTCAAAGTGATTATGGAAAACGAACGTCGGGGAAGCCAGAGTGTGAGCTTTGTGCATTCTGTGCAGCTGGAGGTCTACGGAGTGAAGTTGGAGGTGCCCCGGAACTACCCAGGCAAAGTGCTGGTGAGTGCTGTGGGTCCTGGAACTGGGGAGGGCATAAATCCACTGACCGATTAGTGGCTTGGGGGGAGGTGGTGGAGTGGGATTCATTCAACGGATGGCTAAGGTCCAGACCGAGATGTAGGGCCTGCTGCTACTCCTCCTCGGGATAATAGTTCCATGACTGTGTCCAGCCTCTCTCCCTTTGCCACCAGGAGCCACCATTCCCTGGGTGGCTGTGGAGATTTGATGAATCTATATCTGCAGGGTCTTTAAGAGAGGTCTTGACGCTCAGTAGATGTTGGTGGTCCCTAGTTTTGTTCTCAAGAAACTTTGGAATTAGAGACTTGTGCATTTTCTAAAGAATGGTCCACAGAGCAAGGTGTCGAGGGACATGAAATATCAGGAGCAAAGCAAACATTTATGTTAGCAGGAAAATGGAGGTCCTCATTCAGCCCCTCAGAATGAATGAATGTCTGTCCACTCACACAGCACCAAGGCTACACAGAGTGAGATCTTGTCTCAGAAACTCCAACAAACAAGAGAAAGCTCTTCTGCCTGGCTGTGGCCTCTTCTCTGCACCCTTTCTCCCCAGGACGGGCCCCGCTCCATCACTTCTTTCCAGACGATCTGCTGTGCTATTCATAACTTGTCTCAGCTGCCCTGAGGGCCAAACTATTGTCACTCACTAGGACTGAAAACCCAGAGCCTTGGACCGGCTGGCTAGGCAAGGGACAGAGGACAAGTCCACACCTAGAGGCCAATTGTCCTGCTTCAAGTTTTCCCAAATAGGTTTTGCAAATCCACCATAAGTCCCGTCCTGTGATCAAAGATAGCTTCTCTGCCATTCTTGAGACTTGCTACAGGTAAAGTCAAGTCTACAGACATTCCTTGCCCACAAAAACAAAACAATACAAAACAAAACAAAAACAAAAACAAACAAACAAAAAAAAACCAGTAAAAGCCAGGTGGTAAAAGCCACACCAATCCCAGCACTCAGGAGGCAGAGACAGAAAGATCTGTGAGTTCCAATCTAGCCTGATCTACATAGTGAGTTCCAGGCCAATCAGGGAGAAAAAGTGATACCCTGTCTCAATATACATATTGAAGTTTTAATCCCAGCACTTCGGAGGCAGAGGCAGGCAGATCTCTGAGTTCGAGACCAGCCTGTCTATACAGTGAGTACAGAAAGACCTTGTCTAAAAGAAAATTTAAAAAAATATATGTGTGTCTGTGTGGAGAAATAAGTTGTTGGATATTCACACAATAGCTCATAATTAAAGGAGGGGAATTTGGGTGATGGCCTGTCACCCTGGGGAGAGGGAGGGTAGGCAAATTAAAAGTGGGAAACATAACTTTCCATGTGCCGGGCTCTATATCCCCAGTGGTTGGTGTGGAAAGGCTCTAGATAAAGAGAGCCTTTTTAATAAGGCTTTATTAGTAAGTAATTATTAATAGGTATTAATGTCCCCCACCTCTCCGAAATGACATTTTAGCTAAGGCTTGAATACTAATTAACAATGTGTATGAAAACAACTAAACACAAAGGTCTTGAGACCAGACTAAATGGAGACGTTTAGAGTGCTGTCAGTACTGGGGAGATGGGCAGAGCTGGTACCCTGACCTGTTGGTCCTCCTCCATCTCCACTCAGCTGGATGGCATCATTCGGTACCTGCCCTTCCAAGCCGCAGGTGGAAAAATCGTCGCGTTCCGCAGAGGCATGTACGCCGTCCTGCGCACGAATTTTGGCCTGACCCTCAGCTTCAACTGGGACACCCATGTGACCGCCAAGGTGCCCAGCAGCTACGCTAAAGCTGTGTGTGGGCTCTGTGGGAACTTCAACGGGGAGCCTCGTGATGACCTGGGCCAGCAGGATAAAGGGGAAGCCCTCGACCCTCGAGACTTCGGGAAGAAGTGGATGGTCACAGAAAAGCCTGGCTGCAGAACGGATGAACAACTTCGGTGTCCCCACATGAACAGCAAGTCAGTGGTGAAGAACAAAGAGAAGTGCAAGATCCTCAGGGACAAGAAGGGTCAGTTCAGGCACTGCTTGAAAGTGCCCATGTTCAACAGTGCCCTCATAGAGTGTGCCTATGACAGCTGCCGCATGCCAGGCCAAACGAAGCCACTGTGTGACGCACTGGCCACATACACCGCCATATGCCAGGCTGAAGGGATCACTGTGTATCCCTGGAGGAGTGAGAAGCTTTGCCGTGAGTACCAAGAGTGGTGACCAGGGGGTTGGATCTGGTGTTTGTTCGTTAGCATAGGAGTGGCGTTAGCATAATTAACATACAAGTGGCATTAGCATAATTTAACACACAAGTAGCATTGTTTAATCTTTATGATACCTGGTGAGAAAGGAATCCTGCATATGCCATGGAACTCGGGGACAGCAACAGGACACTAAGAAGTCATAGACAGCAGCACTTATGACCAAGTGCACCTGGAGACCCCAAGTCTGATTGATGGCCAGTGACAGCTGTCAGACACAATTAGGAAGCTGGGAAGCTGTTCTGAAATGAGGCTGCTGTGGTCCAGAGACAGAATCTTCCCTCTTCCTTCATTTTATTTTACTTTCACTTAAATGACCAACGTGCCTAGAGCCCACGGTATCCGAGCACGGGGTACGTACCGCAGTCACACGGGATGGGGAGGTCCTTTGGCTTGGTTCCCGTGGTTTGGGCTTTGGACACCTTTTTCAGTTTATGTGGTGCTGGGGTGTGAACACAGAGCCTGATGCAAGCTTGGTGAGCTGTGCCAGGAGCTCAGCCCAGCATGCTTGGCCGGGTGCTTCCTTTTGCTTTGTGATCAGAGTTTAGGGAGGGAAGCAAGACATGGTTTGACTTGGTTGGCTGGTTGTTTTTAAAGTTTATTTGTTTTTATTTTATGGGTGTGAGTGTTTGGCCCGAATATCCATCTATTCACTGATGGGCATGCAGTGCCCAAGGAGGTCAGAAGAGAGCAGCAGATCCCCTGGGACCTAACTTACAGATCCTTGTGAACCACTACATGGGTGCTGTGCACGGAACCCAGGTCCTCCTCAAGAGCAGCCAGTGCTCCTGACAGCTGAGCCATCTCTCCAGCCCCATGTTCCTTCATTCGTTTGTTTGTTCATTGTAACACTAAATGCTTTCACTAAACTGCAGTGTGTAATTATTTTTAATTACTATTACTTAATATTTGAAATTACTAAACTAATATTCTATTAATACTATAAAATGAAGGCGCTAATGCCATACTCACTCACATACTGCAAAGATTATACATACAGGCATGCATACGCTTATTTAGACTATGTAACACATATTAGCATTTATATCCAATGTTAGCTGTGCCATTCAAGATATTACAGATAAGGGTTAGGGATTTAGCTCGGTAGTAGAGGATTTGCCTAGCAAGTGAAAGGCCCTGGGTTCGGTTCTCAGCTCCAGAAAAAAAAAAAAAAAAAAAAAAGATATTACAGATTAGCCGGGCAGTGGTGGCACACACCTTTGATCCCAGCACTTGGGAGGCAGAGGCAGGCGGATCTCAGTGAGTTCAAGGCCAGCCTGGACTACAAAGCGAGTTCCAGGACAGCCAGGAATGTTACACAAGGAAACCCTGTCTCGGGAAAAATGTGTGTGTGTGTGTGTGTGTGTGTGTGTGTGTGTGTGTATAGGGGAATCAGCTGTGTCCACCCAAGAGTAAAAATCTTTGATCTTGACGGCCCTCTCCCTGCAGCAATGAACTGCCCTCCTCACAGCCACTATGAGCTGTGTCATCGAGGCTGTCCGCTGACCTGTGGAGACCTGCCAGTGCCCGGAGGCTGTGGCTCACATTGCCAGGAGGCCTGTGTCTGTGACGAAGGCTTTGTCCTTAGTGGTGAGACCTGTGTACCCCTGTCCTCCTGTGGCTGCGTGTACCAGGGCGTTTACCACCAGGCAGAAGAGGACTTCTATCCTGGACCCGAGTGCAATTCTCTTTGCCACTGTCACAAGGGTGGCCTGGTGTCCTGTCAGCCCTCGTATTGCAGCCCATATGAAGTCTGTAAGGTGTCCAGTGGCGTCCTGAGATGTGTGGCTGTGAACTCAGCCACCTGCCATGTATCGGGAGCTTCCCATTACACCACTTTCGACGGCCGCCGCTTTGACTTCATCGGCACCTGTGTGTATGTGCTGGTTCAAACCTGCTGGACCCGGCCCGGCCTGCAACAGTTCACAATACTGCAGGAAAATGCGGTCTCAGGCAACAGCACAGAAGTCAGTGCGACCAAGATGATCACCATCCAGGTGGCCAACTACACCCTGAAGCTGCAGCAGAATCAATGGAAGGTCACGGTGAGGACAGAGGCAGGGCCCCAGAGGAGACATGGGCCTTGGGGGCGGACATGTGAGGTGGAGCGTGGACAGTCCAGGAGGGGGTGTCCAGAGACCACGAGAGCATGTGAGGAAGCATGCCCTCAACAAGAGGAGGTACTGATGGAAAGCTAGAGTAAGAAGGCCTCAGGGCCCTGGGGCCTTTTCCCACGTGCCTTTGTCTTTCCTTCTGTTCTACCCTTAACTGACCCTCTCCTCATCTTCCCGTGTATCCCACCGTACCTGGTCCCTGCCTGTTGTAAGACACTATTGATAGGAAGACATGAACAAATGTCTACTCACCCCTAGATGGGAACCCATGACAGGCCAAAGTAAAAATACCACCCAAGTTTAACAATGAGTTTCTTGGGTTACTTATAGGAATATAAACTCACAGAGCATGAACAACTCAAAGAAAGCTGAGAAAACAAAAGTCCACTCCAGCACAGGTGATAACTGAGGAAAGCTGAAACCCTGGAGCTTTCTGCACCACCTTCAGTTAGTTCCGCAAGTGGGAGAGTCTCCAAGCAGTCCCTGCTGCTTATATAACCTTGGGGAAAAGGGATCTTGTGAATCTGCTAAGTTTTAGGAACTTCCTGCAGCTTGTGAGTTATTAGTCCTCATTATGTCCTAAGTCTTGTAGAGCTTCCTTTTCAAACTTCTGAGTCCTAATGAGCCTCCCTCAAGGATGAAATGTATTCACAGGAAATGTCTACCCAACACTGTCCTAGCCACCTCCTTGTTTCCTACCCACAAGGAACACTTGATACAGTCATAGCATAGAAAAGCTCAGAGGTGGGAAAGGTTCAGGGACAGAGGATAGTCTGTGACCCCCATCATCCCTTTAACAACCATAGCAACAACAGTAGAGCAGCTACCTGTTTTGCATGCTGCCCCTAGGCCCATTGGCTGCCAAGCACCTGGCACCCTCATCATCAATTTAACCTTGAGACTGGAGCTAGAAAAGGCACCACGATTGGCTTCATTTGTTTGGAAGACAAGGTCCCGTCACTGTGTTAAAATCCCTTAGCAAAGACAAGATATGTTTTGCTAAGAAACAGCACACTGGATTCTGCACCACATTCTGTTGCTTTTCTGAACAAGAAGGATTAGGTCTCACATGCAGACTGGCATTTGAGATACAGTGGGAATGTCCGCCCACCCACCCACCCCATGCAGCACACAGCCATTGTTCTGGTAGCAGTAGGTACAAGAGCTGTCACATGCCCTGGCATGGGTTACAGGACGCAGTGTCTTCTCTAACAAGCCCCAAGCTCTGAGATTAGCACCTGACAAATAGGCAGCTCC